>NC_056729.1:1529541611-1529681611 GCF_019279795.1 Protopterus annectens
CATGGCCAATAGCTGGTGGTGGAAGTAATGCCATAATGATGGAAACGTGGGTTCCACATCCCACCTCTTGCAGGATACTCAGGTTAACCTGTATTGTAGCATGCAGGAATGCCATAGGTGTGTAATAGGGTTACCTGCAATCTGGCACTACATATACCCCCCTAATGTCAGGCTATGTCCATATGTGGCACCTGTCTGTGTTGTAGCAAGGCAGAACAGTGCAGCTGTGCAGGAAGGTGTTGTGAGATTGCGGGCCTCATGTCTGAATGTACCCCACATATAGGTATGCATATGTGTACATGTATATATATATATATATATATATATATATATATATATATATATATATATATATATATATATATATATATATATATATATATATATTTTTATATATATATATATATATATATATATATATATATATATATATATATGTACATATATATTTTATATATATATATATATATATATATATATATATATATATACACGCACACATATCGATCAGTGTCATTTTGTCAAAAATCCATTTAGCCGAAAATGCTGACATAGGGTCCAAATTGCTGAAAATCCATTTTGCCGAAAATAGTATTGACAGTGTATCTACCCTTTTCCCCACTGTAGTGTAATCTTGGAGTGAGAATATTAAAGTAGGGGGTGGGGAGGCACAGCCCCCCACAATGGTGGGTGGGGGGCATAGCCCCCACCCAGTGCAGTTTAATATTGTCCAGTATTGTTGTCTATTGAGCAGTCCCTATTAAAAGGGTTAGTAAGTAGTTTATCACCTAAGTAGGTAGGGGGCTACGCCCCCCACACCCCCTACTTTAATATTCTCACTCCAAGATCACACTACAGTGGGGGAAAAGGGCAGATATACTGTCAATACTATTTTCGACAAAATGGATTTTAGGCGATTTGGACCCTATATCAGCATTTTCGGCAAAATGTCATATATATATGTATATATAGATATATATATATATATATATATATATATATATATATATACATACACACATGTATGTCCACAAATATACAGATACCCATGTGTAGACATATATATATGAACACACATATATATATATATATCATATATAGCTACACATATATAGATATATACCTATATGCACATGTCTACACACATACAAACATATATGTATGTTAATACATGTCCCCTATATTACTACCACAGTGCTGCATGCTATGTGCGAGGAAACAGCACACATAGCAATACACACAGGTATCTACAGCTGTCAGTGTGTGCAACATGGATGGGTATGTCACATGTGATCCCCTTGTTGGGACCACATTGCCCTTTTCTGTGAAGTATGGAATGGGAATATGGGGAAGTATGGCAGGCAGAGTGGTGGTGGAGGTGGTCAGGGTTGGTAGATATAGAGGACAGCCTACAGGAGTGGTATGTGACATATGTGGTGGGTAAACACCCTGGATGGTGTGTGTGGTCTGTGATGTGGATGCCCCATGGACCCCAATATGGACACAATAGGAACAAGCCTCCCACCCACTGCTACTCACAACAGCAGTCCATGTCCCGAAGGTGCCTGGCCTGAAGGCTGAGCAGGAGGAGCATGTGGGCCCTGTGAATGTGTACTGGGTGCCTCAAGGTGATATAGCACATCCCACATGTGTCTGTGGAGTCCGTTATGGAACAGACCGTGGACCTGACCTCAGGGGACAGGAACATGTCTGTGTGTGCCCCTCGGGGGGGACAACATCCCCTGATTTGGTTCCACCTAATGGTATTGCTGGACCAGTACATGAGGAGGCCCCAGGGTGGGTCACACCTGTGATGTGGCCTGGTAACATGGGCAGTTGAGTTTGGAGAGGTGGTTCTGCTGGCCAATAGTACATATACATGCTATTGTGTCACTGTTATAGAACATATGTCGATAGTAATAGTATACACAATCCCAGAACATGTTCAATAGCATGCATAGATAACCCCAATACCACAGAATGTCAGATGTATAGCAAACACATAGCAAGCATACCACAGGCATATATGGAACCATTGGTTGCCCTGACAATGGCATGCAGGTGAATAGTCTGTAACAGCCCAGGAATTATAGTGTCCACACAGGGAACATAGCTACAAACACATTGCACAATGCATGGTACAGTACAATATCTGCCCCACTGGTAGGTATGCTGTAGCCATACCTATTGAGCTGTGTGCACAGTTTGTTGTCACTGATATGGTGGGGGGGTGAGAGTGATGTATATTAAGACCTATGGTAACCTTGCTGCATGTCCTGCTCACACCTGTGTCCATCTTTATGTCTTTCAGGCACGATGTCCCATGGAAGGCTGCCAGTGTACATAGCAGCTGAAAAATAAATTCTGCTGAATGACCTCATACAGCACTACTCAGTCTTGTTTGGCCAGGCCGCCCATGATCATCAGGAGTGGACCACTCTGTGGAACAACCTAGTCCACAGGGTCAATGATGTTGGACTGCATAACCGCAGTTATGAGCAGGTCCGGCATCATTGTTTTGACCTGCTTTGCAATGCCCATCGACATGCTGCTGCAGTCCGGGGTGATCACCTCGCCATGGGGGGGGCATGCCATCCATCCCCCCGACACGTGTGGAGGAGCTTCTAGCCAGCCTCGTGGCACCTGCCCGTCCACACAGCCACCAACCGCCGGACACCTTTGTGGAGGTGGGTGCCACCCACACACCGGCTGAGGAACATGCAGGTAAGGTCACAGGGCACATCAGTCGACCATGGTTGCGTATACATCCACATCGGTACAGGTAGATCATGCATATCTGACATGTCATAGATATATTTTGTTGCTGCATTGTAGTGATAAACAGATGGGTGGCCACGGTGATGCAGCGGTTAGCATTGCCGCCTCACAGCAAGAGGTTCTCTGGTTCGATTCTCGGCTGGGGTGCCTTCTGTGTGGAGTCTGCATGTCCTCCCTGTGGTCACGTGGGTTTACTCCTGGTGCTCCGGTTTCCTCCCACATCCCAAAGACATGCCGTAGGTGGATTGAACATTCTAAATTGGCCCTAGGTGTGAGTGTGTGCATGTGTGTGCCTTCTGTGGAAGGTTGGGCGCTGGGCTGGCAACTCGACACCAAAAAACTCCACTGCCAATCATGAGTGGACAGATGATCTGCTGTGGCGACCCCTAACCGGGAAAAGCCGAAAGAAGAAGAAGATTGTAGTGATAAACAGATGTGCATATGTGGTAGTATTGTGGACATGTACTGTTGATATATTGTAATGCTGCACCCACCCTGTAGCAATGCCACAGGTGTGGCCACTGACTTTGCATCTCTCACCCTTTATGTAGGTCCCTCCAGGATAGCACCAAGGCAGCAGCCTGTAGCTGGTGAGTATGGTTTATGTAGATGCTTGTCAATACACCGGGCATATAATGGCAATGGTATATTCCATGCACACATCTAAAACACCTACTCAGAATGCATGCTGTACATGTGCATGTATTGTTGCTGTTAAATGCACGGCATCACAGGGGTGACCATGATGGGGTATTGGAAGGGTATGTCAGACACCTGCATGATAACTAACATCATGTCATTGCGGAATGTGTTCACAGAGAGTAACGTGATAGTGTAAGACATGGCCTACAGTAGGGACATGTTTGGAACAGCACCCATATACAGTGCAACACCAGTGTATATACCTGTAGGACAATGGCAACTGCTGCAGAGTTACACTATGGCATAAGGCATTGCTGTGGTCCACATTATCAGCTGGGACTAGGCTGTAACATGTGGTGTTCAATGTATGGGACACTGCAAAGTGACACATGTGTAGGCCTTACTTGTCATGCAGCTGCAAAAAGGCTGAAGGAGGGTGGAGGTGTCAGCATGACACACCAGTGCACTGCAGCAGGGATCCCGACGTAACCCTACCCCCACAGCAATAGCGACAACAGTGTGTAAACACCAAGGGATGTGCACATGCGTAGACCTTGCAATCATATAGATTAGAGGGACATGTGTAGGGCAGACTGAACATACACTGGCAAATGCAGATGGCCCATGCTAGTATACCCCTGCCAGGAGTAGTGACTGCTGTAGTACACATAACAGGAAGTGCGACAAACTGTCATGATAAGGGTGTGCACACATATGTCCAGTGTATGCATTGTGGTCAGCATCTGCACACCTAACACATTCCATAGACACGGCATGTGAAAGTACAGGACATATGTCACATATTGGGCTCATGTACTGTGAAGATATGCGGTGATGTAGTCCCATTGCAGATCAAGGATGGGTGCGTCATATCAATAAGGATGTGTACACCCCCCATAGCCACAATATGCTCTGATGGTTGTTGGTGTAAGAGTATTGGATTTGTTATACATGGTCCACTGATGTTGAGAGCTGTAAATCAGACATCAGGCATTCACAAATGACATCTGTCCACATATCATCCCAGGTATGTATTGCTGAAAAACATAGGGGCTGTGAGCATTAAAGCTGACATAACTGACACAGTAGTACACATTCGGCAATGGGTTCTACACCTGTAAGGTGTGGTGCACAGTACATGGCAGGGTGCAGAACAGGTGCACAGCAATACTGTGTACATAGGTGCAGTAGTATCCAGGGGAAGGGGCATCACCTAGTGACACAGCACATGCATCACACACATGTATACTGTTGCTAGCATGGATTGACTATAGCTGCACAGCATGCTGTTGTGTACCATATGTTATGCATGTTGACAGATGAGTAATAGGAGGACTGTGTGTACTATCATTGTGCAACCTCACCTGTATGTGTATATGTGCATCCTGGTGGGTAGTTAGTTTGTCTGTAGGATCACTCTGGTGAAGTGGAGGGAGGCTGGTGTATGTAGGATTCCTGTGTGCATGTGTGTGTGTTTGTGTGGGTGGCCATGTATGCACATGTGTGATTGTGGGGTGTTCATACAGCAGTACCTCCCTTTGGGATCATGCAGTGCATGGACATGGACTGCCACATTACACACCAGGAATACTTGTCATGTATGTAATCACAGGACAGCTGATAGTATAATAAGGTCTGTAGCATGGAACAGGCATTGAGAGGGAAGGCAGACACCAGGTATACCCTTAATATCGCATTCAGCAGAGAGGTGACCTACAACCCACATATGCAGCACTACAGATGCATTGGGGAAGTACTAGTCAACACCAGGGAGTGTATCCATATATTACAGTTGTCACATTATAGGCTGATTGAGCAGCATATCTGGCATGTACTGAGCAATACATACACATGACACACCAGTGCATGATATTATGGAGTGAATATAGTAGCCCACACATATAGGGGCCATGCTCATAATGTCCGGACATACACAGGGTGAACACTGAATGACAACAGTGAAGCCATCTAAACCTACTACACACAGGTCAGTCAGGTAATGTAGTAACAGGTCTTGTATTGTGATCACTTGTCTAGGCATTTAGAGGATTAATATGTTAATGAGTGGTATCAATGTGTGTATGTTACCAAGTGTGATGCAGGATGGGGAACACATGGAAATATATGTGGGACTGTCTGTAAAGTCACGGACAGGTAGGTATTACGGTGGTGTGTGTGTGTGTGTGTGTGTGTGTGTGTGTGTGTGTGTGTGTGTGTGTGTGTGTGTGTATACTGTTAGGCAATGCTGTACAGGTTTTAAAGTGCATTTACTGTTTTCCCCCACATGTGGCGAGGTGGGTCAGGGTCCCTCCTGCATGCAATCTGATGTTGGTGTCCATACAGACACCGAAGATGATGATAGTACTTTGAGGCACAGGTGGGGTTGTCAGGGGCCAAAACAGCTGCATCATTTGACATCCCCCTTTTAGCCACCCCAACCCTGCACACAGTTTCAGTGCCTATACATGCCCCATCACCAGTGGCCATAGCAGAGGGACAGCTGGCATTTGGTGGCAGTGCACAGGAAAGTGTGGTAACCATGCCTACTTTGTCTGGTCACAGCAGGCATAGCCAGATGTCCGGCAGGGCACCACATAGGAAAATGTCCCAGGGTGCTTGTGATAGGGCCACTGGACATCATGCCCCTGGCAGAAGCGACATAGCTGGTACCAGCAGGTGTATATTCCAGGCTGTCATGGCAGCACAGGCATGTATGGAATGTTACACCAGACAGGGCCTAAGGCTGCACAGGGCTGCTGTCACATCTGCAAGTGACAACTTCCTTGAACTGTCTGGTGCCATCCATGCTTATACCGAGCTCATGGATAGATGGTCTGGTGAGATGATGGCCCTCATCGACCATGGTATGTCCATGCTTGAACATGTGGTGGTGGTGTGGCGATGGCCGCGTAGACGTAGGCCAGCAACACCAACAGCTGGCAGTCAATGTGGACATGCTAGGACACAAAGGGGCTCCCGTAGTGGCAGTACCAGCCCCGACAGTGTGGGGGGGAGCTGTCCACACCACACCACAGCAGGCAATGAGCATGTGGTCCTTGCCAGTCCCAGGAGGGACCTGGTACCAGCAGACATCTGCATAATCAGGTGAGAGTAGAACATCGAGGCATGTACCTGGACATGCCCATGGAACCCCTGGCAGGCACAGTCCATGTGTCCATGGCCAGAGACAGTGAACTGCACACCCTGCCAGGTATGGTCTGCAGCTGTCCATAAACACCTGTGTAGCACAGCAACATGGCAGAACTGTGTGCATGCATACCCACACACTATAAAAACACACCTAGTGCAACCCCATACCTACACACACATCACCACACCCAGTTCACCTCAGTACACCCCTCACCCACACACATGGTGTCAAATGTATGGCCCACCCTTGGCCTCTGGCAAACCAACAACACACCCTGTGAATATGATGATACTGTGCCACATCACTGTCATCTATACCATCAATGCAAGGACAGGATAATATGGTTCTGATGCACATGGTGACTGTACTACAGTGTACCACAGTACTACAGTGTAACATGTTGTAAGGAGTAACATGTAATGCATATATGTCAGGTAGTGTAGCCATCCAGCAATGATGCATTATAGCTGTTAGTAACACTGGTTGATTGTGGTCTCTATAATGTTATCCATTTGTGTTGTAGGTGTACATGTGTCAGCACAAGGATGGTCTTATTCCACAACGGGGTATGGCACTGTGGTGACACCATGTCTGTGACATATCTGGGGTACAGTTTAACACATGTCACAGGTTAGTATAACAGTTATTGCCTGTGCCACATGGACAGGTGACCAGCTGGGGCATGTATAATCTGCAACCTGTTGTAGACCCATCCACATATATGCACACTGTTACTTGGCAACACTGGGACTAAACCCCTACCTCAGTATGTAGTGATGCTGAAGTGTGTGGATTCCACTGCACACACCACACAGTGTTTAGGATAAGGTGTGTCCCAGGTTACATGTTACATGAAGAACATCCCCAGACATAAACAGTATGCTAATAGGGGATGTAATGGGTGTATATGGACAATACATAGTGTGACATACCTTCATATACACATTAACAGACACATAACAGGCAGACACACATCTGAGAGACCAGGGCCAATCACTGCTAACTAACTTGACCGTGTGTCCAATGTGTTACAGGTAGGCTGCACACAGCACATGCATAACTGGCCTGGAATGTGGTATCAGTTACCTGTATGGTTAATGGTGACAGTGGTAACCCTAACGTGGCACATGGGACATATACCAGGTGTACCTTGGTATAATGACAGTGTACACAGCACCCACATCTCCCAGTGGATATAGTACTCCCTGAAACCCATAATGACACTGTGTTATACACACCATCACACATTGGCCATGACTGCGATACAACCCACTGTAGATCCCAACAGTGGTACTACAGGGATATGCATCTAATGCACATGCATAGCAGGGTATTGCATTGTCATGCCTCACCAATGGGCAGCAACAACACTCTCTGTACTACCGTGTGGCAATGGGCATTGTAATAGGAGTATGTGGCCTTGGAATGCTGTACCCTACAGATAAACAGACATGCACACATACACACACTTGCCAGAAAACAATTGGTATCCCATGCCTATCAACTCATTTGTACAACACTCTTGTGATGGTACTGCAAGGCTCGTGTAGCCAGTATGGAGAGGAGCTTAACAGGGTACATGTAATGTCCCATACAGCAGCAGCAACCACAACTGGCTATGGAAATGGGTGTTGTGGTGGTTGTGAAGGCCCTCATGGAATTCCCATGTACAGGTGTGCTAACACACATACACTGATATACTCAGTCATGCACAGGTACACGTGTCAGTACTGGGGTGCATCTCTGCAGGTGGTCATAGCTGTGTACCTAGCTATTGTCCAAGGAGAGATGGGTTGTGCAGGGGTTGTGTGTACAGTGGTATCCTGCCACTTGCCATGTGGCAGCAGGCAAGCCATCGACAGACACTACTGTGGTGACCCACAGGGTGGAAGTAACATGCATCAGCCATTACGCCAGGTGCCTCCTGCACATGGCCACTGAGGTGATAAAGTTAGCATGCATGCAACATGCATTACAACACATGGTTAGTGTCTGTGATGGAAACCTGTACCCAAGCACGTTCAGTTGACTGTGGTAGTGTAGTGAAGGTACCCGTGGCATGTGGTGCGTACAGGATGTTATCTCCAATATGTGTCAGTTCTTACACAGCTGGGCAGACATGTCAGTGTCAATCAAGCTTAGGATGCCTGTACATATCCCAGCAGGATACCTGCCATCTGCACATCTGTACAGGGACTGACATCCACCCACTTGGCAAGTAGCTATGCCGTAGGATGAATGTGTTGGCAGATAGACGTTTGACAGCAATATGTATGCCATAGCTACATGTCAGGATCCCTCGCTATCATGTGCTGTACAGACAGTAGTCTACAGTTACATTCCACATGTTGGATCATTACCCAGTAGGGGTTATATACTGTGACACAGCTCACACACCAGGGATACAACAGAGAGGCCTCAGACTCCAGCTATGCCTCCAGGTGTGCCTGTTGTCAGTACTACATTTAGCGTTTTTCTCTTGCATGGGTAGGCACTGTCAACAGTAGCACCGCCATCATACACTACATGCCAGTGTGACAGCACGTACCCTGGGCTACTACCCCTGTATGTAACAAAGTCACATGGATAACAGTGCTGTACAGGTCTCATATATGTCTGTGTCCAAGACATGACACCCACACCTCTTGCTACTGTAATGACAGCACATTGGCGCATGTATTGTATACATTTATTACAGATGTCATTACCCTGCTATGTTATCAGACTGGGTGGTGTGAACTGGTTACCAGGGCTAAGCCATGCTTAGCGGATATCAACATTGTTCCAATATAACAGCTAAGCTGATTTGCACACTGGTAAGCAAAGCCTACACTGTGTAAGTGCCCATACATTTACCCCTAGCTTAGCACCATTTAGCTTCACTCAAACCCACGCAAATGCACTTAAAGCTTCTCAAAACTGCCTTAACCACTCTGTATCTGACAACCCTTGTTCTGCCCAGCAACAAAATGAACAGCCCTTGCAGGTCTTGAGCCCAGGACCCTGTACACTAAAGTTATAACACTTAACCACTACACCATGACTGCTGCGAAGACAGCTGTTGTTTTTCCAATATATCTGTCAATACACATATTGATTAGTATTGAACAATTGCCTTTACTACCACAATTGTGTAGTACATGTTAATAATATGACTGTTGCATCACATATGTTGTCTTAACATAATGTACACATAGCAGATACATACGGTGGGATACATCTGGGAGAGTATACACAACCGTGAGGTTTACACATGACATGAATATGGATATATACATATAATAGTTGATATATGTCTACATGTATATACACATGTATATTCATGCATATGTCTGTATACACATCTGTATTGTGCAACATATATATAGCCATGTGTACATCTCTTCGTATGTACATACATGTATATATATATATATATATATATATATGTGTGTGTGTGTGTGTGTGTGTGTGTGTGTGTGTGTGTGTGTATATATATATATATATATATAGCTATATGTATATATATCTATATATGTATGCACATCCTCTGTGTAAAGATATGCCTATTTATGTAGGTATATATGTAGATATCTATAACTATATGTGCATATATATCTAGTCTGATATATCTATTACTGTCAATATATATGTAGATATCCATAAGTATATGTGCATATGTATCTCTCTCAGTATATGTGTAGACATATATTGCTGTGTATATGTATATATCTGAGTGTTATGTATATATATATATATATATATATATATATATATATATATATATGTACATATACATATCCATCTATGTATGTCGATATGTATATGTGTATATATCTATAGATATATGGATAATTATATATACAAATATGTCCACCATATATCCAGAACATGGAATGGAGTCCTACCTCAGCCCCAATAGTCCCAACCTCTTAGTGCAAGAGGATGTCAGGTATGTAGTGTAGGTATAGATGTAGACTATTGCTACTGTGATAGGGGTTGTCTTCACAGACATGTTGTGTGTGGGAGGTCACATCTGCTTTTAACATGTGCACCACTGGCTACTGACAGACATCCTAAGGACATCATAGTACAGTACCACTGCTAGGACAGTAATGATCCTGTGGAGTACAGCAGAGATATGGCCAATAAATGTGGACAGTCTGACACACTCTTGTCAGTCCAGAGGTATACACAGAACCCCTTATTGCAAAACATGTGGACCAAGCCTGACAATGTGGATGTTAACAGCTATGTTGATGGGTATAACATGTAAATACTGGTATACAGCTGTCCCCATAGGTTATGTATTCACACACCCATCTGTACTGACACATAATAACCGCTGATACAGAGGTGCCATAGCCACGTACTACCCACTAGTTAGTAACATACATCTGTACAGCATCCCACTGCTTTGTCTGACATACATGACTGTTATGGTAGCCTGGCAGCAGTACATCTGGTAAGTATCTGGACATAACATCCCACTGGGTAAGTACACTAAGCTGGTTGGCATGTAACAAAGCAGTGTGCATGCTACAGGCAGACTGGCTTAACACTGGCCTACATTTCCTATGGGGGAGTACACAGATACCTGTATATATAGCAGGCTCTACAGGCATGTCACAGCACAGAGTAACAGACACCTGTGTGAAAGTGCATAACCACAACCAATGTGAACACAGCCACCACCACATATAGCAGCTAGCATAATATTACAGTATATGGACTATCTGATCAACACCATCCTCATATGTGCCACTCACACACTAACCCTACATATACTGGGCCACTACACAGAGTGGTCCAATGCCTGTCTGTGGAATGGGACATGTGTGTGTATTTGGCCCTACAAACATGTAAGCCGATAGGGTAACATACAGTGGAACAGCATGTAACATCAGATAGAACAGGACCAAGAACAATGACATCTACCACAGTCTGTACACAGGCCAAGGTACATATTCACAATACACACATTGTCGACAATCACCATAAGTACACAGATCTCAGTACTGTACACACAACCACAGTATGCCGAGGTTATGTCCTCAAAGAGAATCCCGACTATACATAACATGTGTCACAGTCTGATATCCCCCGGCTTGTTATCAGATATGATGTTAATAAAGTATGGTGCACAGGACATATGTACCTCTTACTGCATGACATATGTGCACAGGTTGACAGAGTTGTGGCTGGAGGCACAAACACAGGGCCAATATTGACATGTTGCTGTGATAACCTCATACATTTACTATTGTAACAGGGTTTGTTGCGACATATGTCCTATGAGGATATGAGGTCAGTAACTCTCATGTCTGTCACCATGTACTGTCTGCAATCCTCACACTATGCTTCTGCAGTTCACAGATAGGTGCTCTGTGGGTAACACAAGAAACAAAAGGCACCACACACTGCCCAGTCTGCAGATGACCATACAGATGGGGGTTTCCTCAGAAACATAGCACTGTCATGACAGGTTTTAAAACATGTAGAACAGCCATATTCACACACACCCTGTTAAACCAACATTACTCCAAATGCAGAATAGCAACACTTACATTCTGTAGTCATGTCAGACACACCCCCCTCCTGTGCGTTGGCCTGTTTCCACAGTGTATGTTGTTAGAGGTAAATCCCGAATCCATCTGTGATGCTGTTTGCCAAACAACAGATCTAGTTCCTGCTCACAGTGAATGAAAAGGCCCAACACCAACATGATGTTCCTAGATATTGGTGTGTGTTTCCATGCAATTGGCTATGGGAATGTTACCACAGCTGTTTGGGTCTAGTTCATGTTGTTGTAAGCTGACAATATCGAATACGATATTGTCGGCACGACAATGTCCAAAGTTCAAAACACTGCGCGGGTAAATGGAACTCTCCGTAAGGGGGAGATTTCCATTTACCTCAATGTAGTGTGGTCTCAGAGTTGGTATATTTAAGTAGAGGGGTGGGGGGCTTGCCCCCTGCCTACTCTAGTTAGTTTTTTTCTGTTGATTTATTTTTTTTTACATTATTCGATATTTGACTACTTCAATCAATAAAGTTCGACCTTTATTGATTTGATGTAGTAAAATTTCGATAACGTGATATAGACACAGCTGTTACACATGCAGTCATCTAGAGGAGGGCTGCAATTCATGCAGAGGCCATCAGCCGATCATAAGCATCACTTACAAAATGCATGCTGCTGCCTAAGCAAAGCAGGTGTAAGTCTCCACATCCACCAGCGAGTGAGTGAGAGAGGCAGACAGAGGCACAGATAAGCCAGGTAGGGGTGGGAGAGTAAAACTTAAGCATGTGTGTGTCACACACCTACCAGTACAGGGTATCATACCCCTGACTGACTATGTCTTGCTATCACATGTCTATGCAGTTATTGGAAGTGCCACATAGGTTACATGTTGAGGAGCTCTCCAAATGTATATGTGATGGTGAGTGACATCTGCAACAGTGATATGGTAGCTATACAATAGATGTAGTACACATGCTTGTCTGTATGAACAGGTGTCAGCGTCAACACAGCCATACTTTCTCAGAGACCCACACACATTGATACACTTGGCAGGGTCAGGAATACAACTTCTCACTAGTTAGTTTGTCACAATACAGTACTGTGCAGATATCACATGCACCACAGGGATTATCCGGAGGTTATATGGGCAAAGGGTATGTGGAGGTGTCTGACATCAGACAGCATGCTTCAGTATGCCAATGGGGGTTGTAGTGAGTGTGAATGTGGTCATAAGCATCATACACCACACACAGACACAGGGTGCCAGTACTGACATGCATGGGTACATTGCTTCATGGGTGTGTAGTGATTGACTATGCCAGATGGCCATACAAGGGTAGGTGATGGGTATACCTTGGCATGAGACCACATGACAATGGTCTGCAGTGTGGCTCAGGGGTTTACTGTCTGGATTGGCCCACACAGGTGGGTATTGTATTCACCATCCAATCACCTGGGTAACTATTGTATGTGGCCATTGCTGTGCATTGCTTGCCATGTATGTGTTCTTTATTCCATGACATGGATGGTGTCTGGGATGTGCACATGTCCCACATGCATGTACAGCAACATGTGGAACTGTACCTGGGGTGTCTTGCCCATGTTGTGTACACAGATTGTTATCATCAGATGTGCCAGTCCTGGCCTCATGTGGCAGGAACTGGTAATGGACAGCAGGTTGACCCTGCACCTACACTTATAGCATGATACAGGTATTCCCTGGTGTCAGTGGCATCTTTCCATGCAGGACATGTGTTTAAGGCATGGTATGTCCTTTGTGGGTCACATTTGATGGCAACAAAGGTGTTGCAGGTGTCCAGTGAGGAATAATAGTGAAGGTGCACTGTCTGCATGTATGTGCCTATTGGACTGATGGGCAGGGTGCCATGCCTCCTGCAGTCCACTGCAATCACACCATGGTTACTATCTGTGGGCAATATGCATGGTAATACCAACATAGCGGTTATTGCCTAGGCAAGTGTGTTTGTGTATGAGACATGGGTTGAGAGTGTTCTCTGGTAATACAAGGGTTGCTAACTTTGTTCACCAGGGCTTGATGTCACATGTAGGGGTATGGATTGGTACCCCAGCCTCTCTGCTATTTCAAATCTGTTATCCCTGCAGGGTGGGAATTGTGACATATACTAGGGCCACCATATAAGAAATTTGCAAAATCCACTCCACAATGAGTCCAATTGTTACACACTCACAGCCACCTCCACACAGGATATGAATGACAAACACAGACACACACACATACACCTGCCATGTCTGGGATTAGAACTCCTACCTAACTAGTTTATTACACTATAGCACTACACGGTTACAGGACGTGCCACGGAGATTACTGAAGTATGCTTTCCCCAAAGGTGTATTTCACAGTGAATGACGTCAGCAGGCTTTCCAAAGTAGGGCATATGAATTGTGGTGAGTGTGACTAGCCTAAAAAACATTGCTCGCTACACAGACATATAAACACACACACAAACATCCACACTTTCCATGTGTGGGAATAGAACCCCTACCAGAGTACTATATCACACTACAGCATTATGCTGTTATAGGACATGTCATGGAGATTATTGGGCTACACCTTTCCCAAAGGTGTATTTCACAGTTAATGACATCAGCAGCCTTGCCAAAGTAGGGCATTTGATCTGTAGTGAGTGTGACTAGCCTAAAAAGCATTGCTTCCTACACACACATAGAAACACACAAACAAACATCCACACTTTCCATGTGTGGGAATAGAACCCCTACCAGAGTACTATATTACACTACAACATTACGCTGTTACAGGATGCGCCCCAGAGATTACTGGGCTATACCTTTCCCAAAGGTGTATTTCACAGTGCATGACATCAGAAGCCTTGCCAAAGTAGGGCATTTGATCTGTAGTGAGTGTGACTAACCTAAAAAAGCATTGCTCCCTACACACACATTGAAACATGCACACAAACATCCACACTTTCCATGTGTGGGAATAGAACCCCTACCAGAGTACTATATCACACTGCAGCATTATGCTGTTATAGGGCACACAACAGAGATTACTGGGCTACACCTTTCCCAAAGGTATATTTCACAGTGAATGACATCAGCAGCCTTGCCAAAGTAGGGCATTTGATCTGTAGTGAGTGTGACTAGCCTAAAAAGCATTGCTCAGTACACACACACAGAAACACACACGCAAACATCCACACTTTCCATGTGTGGGAATAGAACCCCTACCATAGTACTATATCACACTACAGCATTACACTGTTATAGGATGCACCATGGAAATTACTAGGCTACACCTTTCCCAAAGGTGTATTTCACAGTGAATGACATCAGCAGCGTTGCCAAAGTAGGGCATTTGATCTGTAGTGGGTGTGACTAGCCTACAAAGCATTGCTCCCCACACAGAGAGAGAGACACACACACACACACACACACACACACACACACACACACACACACACACACACACACAGTTGTCATGTCTGGCATTAGAACTCCTACCTAATTAGTTTATCATACTACAGCATTATGCAGTTATACAAGGCACCACAGACATTACTGGACTACACGTTCCCCAAAGGTGTATTTCACAGGGAATTACATCAGCAGCTTTGCCAAAGTAGGACATTTGAAATGTAGTGAGTGTGACTAGCATAAAAAGCATTGCTCCCTACACAGACAGAAACACACATACAAACACACACACAGTTGCCATGCCTGGGATTAGAACTCCTATCTAACTAGTTTATCACACTACAGCATTATGCAGTTATAGGACACACCACAAACATTACTGGGCTACACATTTCCCAAAGGTGTATTTCACAGTGAATGACATCAGCAGCCTTGTGAAAGTAGGGCATTTGAATTGTGGTGAGTGTGAGTAGCCTAAAAAGTATTGCTCCCTATACAGACAGACAGACACACACACACACAAACACAGTTGCCATGTCTGGGATTAAAACTCCTACCTAACTAGTTTATCACACTACAGCATTATGCAGTTATAGGACATGCCACGGACATTACTGGGCTACACATTTCCCAAAGGTGTATTTCGCAGTGAATGACATCAGCAGCCTTGCGAAAGTAGGGTATTTAAATTGTAGTGAGTGTGAGTAGCCTACAAAGCATAGCTCCCTACACAGACAGACACAGACACACACACACACACACACACACACACACACACACACACACACACACACACACACACACACACACACACACACACAATTGCCATGTCTGGGATTAGAACTCCTACCTAACTAGTTTATCACACTACAGCAGTACACAGTTATAGGTCGTGCCATGGTGATTACTGGGTTACACCTTTCCTAAAGGTATATTTCACAGTGAATGATATCAGCAACCTTGCCAAACTAGAGCATTTGAATTGTAGCGAGCATGAGTAGCCTAAAAAGCATTGCTCCCTACACAGACAGACAGACACACACACACACACACACACACAGTTGCCATGTCTGGGATTAAAACTCCTACCTAACTAGTTTATTACATTATAGCATTTAGCATTACGCAGTTTTAGGATGCACCACAGAGATTACTGGCTACTCCATTCCCAAACATGTATTTCAGAGTAGATGACATCAGCAGGCTTGTCATAGTAGGGCTATGGGGAGGGCAGTATGTGTGCATGGGCCATAACCCATTCATCAAGAAGTTGACACACCACATGCAGGCATACACAGGGTTATATTCTGCAGGTACGTGTATACAGCTGCTAGATGATGACTGCCTTGTAAAGTCATGTTGCACAGCTAGCACTTGCACCACATAGTCTGTAATGCTGATGGATAACAGTGGCTAATTTCTACAGTGAGTGACATTTGCACATCCTGTGGTTGTAGCAATTTGGCTGTGTGCTGGGTGGGACAGGCCTCATGATGGATGGCTCTTTGTCACAGTCACTCTCTTCCACACATCTATGTATGTCTACTTTTGGCTTATTATAGTGTGTTGTCCATGGATATATGTCTGTATTCCTTTCCAATGTGTGTGCAAAGCATAATTGGTGCATACTGAGGAGTGTATGCACTAACATCTGCAACAGTCAGATATGTATGGTCCACTGTTGTTTGCAGACATGGTCTTCATTTGTTTAAGTGTGTGAGCATGCCCAGTATGACCTTTCAGTATGTTGTTGTCTGACATTGCCTTCATTTCTCTAAGTATGTGAACATGCCCAGTATGCCCTTCTATACTGAATGTGTGGATCTAGTCCAGGTAGTTTGTACTCCAGTGCAGACCTTTGTGTTGTACACCTACAGGTAGCAAACTCTGCAGAGTATCCATATATCATTTGGCAATATGGGGAAAAACTGTGCAAGGGATAGTGTGTACTGTAGGTGATTGTGTCTGTGCAGCTTCTGCTACATGGTACTGGTGTTAGCAGAGATATTCAGACATGTGTACTGTTATACATGCGAAGGCTGCCAGCCTAGCCAGATAAAATTTTATAGATAATTCTATCATTTGTAAATATTAACGTAAGACACTGGCTTGTTGTCTTAAATGGAAAGACAGTACACTCTGCTGGCAGGAAGTTGACCAAGTAAAGCATGCTGTGACACTTTGATCTAAATTTGGCTCCAGCCGGGCTAGATGAAGACATTCTTTCTATTGTTTTAACCAAGAGTTAAATTGCTAGATTTAAACATGCAAATGTATTTGTATTGCTCTGCTTCCTGACCAGCTGCAAGATAACAAAAGGAGTTTTTAAGAATATAAATGTAGTTTCTGTTAGCCTGGGAACCCAGGGAAGTGTGAAGAATGATATAATGGGAACCAGGAATGTGATATTAAAAACAGAGAGAATCAGAAACCATTATCCATTTTTGTCTTGACCATCCAACTCACAGCACTGTCTTGCTCTATAAGTACGTTTATCTTAGACTTGTGTTTTCTCTTAGAAATAGATAGAAACTAGAAAGATTAGACTAAATGTTTTTCTGTGATGTCAGAACTGTACTACTGAATTATTTTAAGTATTTCTCTGTGATCTCTGAACTCTTGACTAGCACTGTGTAGTAAGAAGTATTGTCTTGTGTTTTTATTATTTATTATTAAATATTTTAAAACCTTTCAACTATTGCATATTTATATTGATTACTGTACTAAGGCACTCTAATAAGCCTTGATTGTTTAGTGATACTACCAATTGGATAATAATATTTCACAGTAATAATTGTAGCTGATAATTATTAGCTGGGTGGTGGCAGTGATTTCTACCATATAGACTGGGAAAAGGGGGCACAGCTGGAGAACCTGTGCCAGCCTTCCCCAGGAGTGTCTGTGTGGTTGTATAACCTCTTCTCAAAGTGTGTATGTGTGTCAGCTACTTGGGCAGGGACATGAGCACTGGTTGGACAGAGAGGGTTCTGGAGGTATTAGCTTGCCCATTAGGCTGAGATCTGGACCCTATAATCAAACAAAGCTCCTCATTAGCACTCTTCAAGAAAAATCTTGATTATTGGATGGGAGATAGGAAATTCTCCCCGGGGATCACTTCTGTGGCTCTGCTCAACAGTGGCACAGGAAAATAATTTTCTTGGGTGGAAAAAGCCAGGGTACCTTTTGGCTAGGCTTATATAGGCCCTAGGGCCAATAGCCTAGTACCTACATATGAACCTATGAACCTATAGCTGTTCTAGTGGGGAGTCTTATTGGGGACCTGGAGAGCAAGGGAGCAACCAGCCCCAGACTGACTGTGATCTCTGTGTGCTCTTAAGGGAAATTGCACTTTACTGTGTGTATTTGTTATCCTTTACTCCTATATGAGACGCCCCTCAATAGTGTTAGTGGTGAGAAATGAGGCTCCTTGATTGCTGGGCCAGGGCACGGGCATCACATATTAATTGTTTGGCAGTGGTGGGATATCCACATCACATATTAATTAGTTGGCAAATGCTAATTGGCTTGTAGTGGTATGGGTAGAGTGAATTCTTGCAGCTTGTGTACAGTGAGCTTTGAAGGTGTTTTGTACTCTAAATCAGCCATGCAGTGAATACTCAGAGTTCAGATCACAATTGTTTTATTTCTTTTGTTAGCTTAGTTAGTCAGGGTGAGCAGGCAGCATGTCAGCAGAGGAGTATTGAAAGCTGACAAGGAGCCAGCTGGTGGAGATGTGCCAGCCTAGGGGACTGGTGCATGGAAACCTGACTAAGGCAAACCTGATTGCAGCCTTGGTTACAGCTGCATCAGAAAACAGCAACCAGGAGGACAATCAGACTGGCAGTGGAGATATAATACCCTCGGAGAATGGACAGCTCAACCTTTCTGCAGAGGACTTAAAAATCGATCTGGAGCTAAAGAGACTTGAGTTGGAGGCCAGGAGTGTAGAAATAGAAGCAAATGAGAGACTGAGGAGTCTAGAGAGTAAGGGCAATGCGAGACTGCAATGTTTGCAGGCTGAGGAGAATGAGAAACTGCTACGACTGGAAGCTGAGGAAAAAGAGAGGCTGAGGCAGCATGAGAAGGAGATGCTGACTCTTCACCAGAGTCAAGAAGGTAATAGGGAAGGGAGTAACTGGACCCCAGAAGCACAACAGGTCAGTAAATTTCTTCTGAAATTTAAAGAGGGGGATAATTTTGATACTTTCATTCATATGTTTGAGTGGGTATGCAAACAGTATAGTATTGATCAAAGGCTCTGGGTATGGTTCCTGACCCCCTTACTCCATGGTAAAGCTGTAACTGTTTTGTCAAAAATGTCTGACATTTCATGTTTTGATTATACTGTTGTTAAAAAGCATTTGTTAGAATTGTTTAAGCTAACACCTGAAACGTATAGGAAAAAGTTTCATGAGCATAGACGAAAGGCAGATGAAAGTGTGTGTGAATATGTTGCTGAACTCAGCCTTTATTTCCATAGGTGTGTGAGTGAATGTCAGGTCACCACTTTTGAAGGGCTCTTAGACCTTTTGGTGAGGGAACAATTCCTTAGCACTTTGCCTGTGGATGTGAGGATCTGGTTAGCTGATAGACAATGTGCTACTTCAGATGAGTTGGGGAAGAAGGGATACCTATACCTGGCAAGCTGAGCAGCCCTGCACAGGAAAGGGACCCCCAGTACTGCTCATGGGTCTAAAGAAACCCATGGTGGGCAGCATAGACTGCCCCAACAAACTCTGTCAGTAGCAGAGGAAGCCACTAGTCCAGGTACATGTCCAGAACATAGGGTTAAATGTTTTTAATGCAACCAGTGGGGCCATGTGGCATGCAGATGTCCATGGAGGCAAGGTGGGGAACAAACGGTGAGGGAGCCAGTACATGGGAGAGACAAAATGCCAATAATAGGTTGTCTTGAGACAACAGAGGTACTGAAATACCATCCTGCAGATGTCCTGATAGGGAAGGATTTGGATGAGGCAGTACCATGTGCTTATGCAGTTACACGCAGACAGGCTAGGAGACAAGCATGTGGGTCTGGTAGCCTGGGGGAGACCCAGACAGACTGCATACTTGCAGCCAGGACTGGTGAGGTGGTTACTTCAGGGAGGGAGCTACTCTGTAACAGTGAGACTGAATGTGAGCCACAGCTGCTTGGGGGTACTGATGGTCCCTTGGACAGAGTAACTGCAAAGGTAGAGGTGAGAAGTAGTACCCAGGCTGACAGTGAGGCACCACTGTCAGAGGATGACAGACTTCCTGTGGAAGGGGAGCTGGGAAGGGTTACAAGGAGAGAGTTGAGACAGGCTCAGCTCTCAGACCCTACATTGCAAGGCCTGAGGCAGGTAGCTAGGGAGGCACCTGATTCTCAAGGAAAGGGGGAATCTGTATACTGGGACAAAGGGTTACTATACAGAGAGTGGACCTCCGAGGGAGTGCTAGAAGGTGAGAGAGTACAGCAGTTGGTAGTGCCTAGGGCCTACCATCTGGCACTTCTAGCCATAGCCCATGATATTCCCTTTGCAGATCATATGGGCATAAAACTTACAAAGAGGCGTATTATGCAGAACATCTATTGCCATGGAATTTCCACAGATGTAACAGGGTAATACAGGACCTGTGAGCATTGCCAAAAGGTAGGCAAGGCAGGAGACAAGGAGTGATAATTATTAGCTGGGTGGTGGCAGTGATTTCTACAGTATAGACTGGGAAAAGGGGGCACAGCTGGAGAACCTGTGCCAGCCTTCCCCAGGAGTGTCTATGTGGTTGTATAACCTCTTCTTAAAGTGTGTGTGTGTGTGTGTGTGTGTGTGTGTGTGTGTGTGTGTGTGTGTGTGTGTGTGTGTGTGTGTGTCAGCTACTTGGGCAGGGACACAAATCACTAGCTAGACAGAGAGGGTGCTGGAGGTCTTAGCTTGCCCACTAGGTTGAGATCTGGACCCTATAACTGTGCCTGTGGGTGTCTTATTGGGGACCTGGAGAGCAAGGGAGCGACCAGCCCCAGACTGACTGTGATCTCTGTGTGCTCTTAAGGGAAATTGCACTTTACTGTGTATATTTGTTATCCTTTACTCCTATATGAGATGCCCCTCACTGGTGTTAGTGGTGAAGAAGGGTGGCCTAATGGTTAAGGTGTTTACTTTACAAACACAAGGTGCGGGGTTTGAGTCTCACCAGGGATAATTGGCTAGGCTTACAATGGCTCACAAGGGCAGTTAGCTCAGGACTAACCTATGAACCTATAAAGATTGAGGCTACTTAAGTGCTGGGCCAGGGCACGGGCGTCACAATACACTGTGATGTTTTATGTCCTCAAGTACTGTCAGGTGGACATTCTTGCTCACAATGATGTCCTGGGAAACAAGGGTGAATGCAGATGTGTCCGGTATTGTGGGCAGATGCCTACATATTCATTGTAAGTTATGCCACTCTGGAGGGGGAGCCACAGACACTTGCTGCTGGGTCTGTGTATCTGGTTCAGCACCTTGGTATAGTATCCTGGCAGAGGACCCCATACTTGTACATCCATTGACATGACAGTATGGCCTTATCTTGCTGTGGCAATACCTCACAGCTGTACAGATTCACACAGGTTACCCAGAGGCAGGGGCCATGAGTCAGGACATTACCCCTACTGTGGTGTATGGGCAGGTTTATAGCCACCCATTTATGTGTTTGCAGCCAGGGATAGTGTGTGCACACAGCTGTGTGCAGGACCTTGCACATTCCATGCTGCCCATGCTCCCACCCCCTCTATTATTCTATCCTCTTCCATGCATTATACATACATTCTCTAATACTTTCCCTAAGATTATCACCTCATCACAGCTGTGTTTTGGTGTTGGTCCACAGTTCATGCAGTGGGACATGGTGGACATGTTACTGTGTTTTGTCCACATGGCCTTGCATATGGCTTATGTGGAGTGTGTTATGTTGTTATTTGGGTGTCCATGACTTAACATGCATTTGCAGTACGTGTGAGACACAGGCCTTTGGCAGAGGCCTGTAGGCCATTTGGTGGTGATGCAGGCAAGCTGTGGTAGGCTGTTTCATTCTGTCAGTCCTACAGTCCCAGAATGCCATATAGTATATTCCCTTGGGGTGACAGGGTAGGTGTGCTAGGTGCTGATGTCAATACTTTCTATCATTATTGAGTAGGTGGTGTGGATGCTGGCAGGGTGCTACCTACAGCTAGGGACACACCTGCATGGGACACCTGCACTGCATGCTGCATTCTTTTGCTACTGCCATATACAGGTGGGGGTCATATTGTACCCATTCCCAACAGCAGGGATATGACCAGAGAAGTACCTGTGGGTGGTGTTTGGGTGAGCTGGGTGCATGTGTGTTATGGACACTACTTGCATCTGATGCACAGATATGCATGGGGCATTCCACTTATGCTGGCATGTGCAGGTACATTAGCTGTTTCCCAATACATCAGTCCTACCACCTTTGTGATCTGCAAGTGTTCGGGCAGACAACACAGGCATACCCTACTACAGGCCCAAGTAATGTGATGCATACCTGTATGTACAATTCCAAGGTTGTGTCCATTTCACAGTTATACATTATATACTGTATGTCTGGGGTACTTTCCCCTGTGTACTGCTTGTATATCTAACCCAACAGCCATGCCATGTCAATCTTTCAGATGGTGACACATATTGCCACCATACATTTACAATGGCTTACTGCTAGCATGTGTTATACTGGTGGGAATTGCCTTTGGCACTGCAGTTGTGAGAACTTGGCCCTGTCATCAGCAGTACTGGGCAATAGCCACCAGGTCATACTTCAACATGCATACATACTGACCACTCTCACACAATATGAAACACACACCAACCTAACACAGACATACCTGCATATTGTACAAATGCTACAATCTATCCTGCTACCTTGGCCACCTTTGGGCATCTGTGGTCCACTGGTATTATACCTGCACATACATGTTACTACATTTCTAAATAGGATAGGGGAGCACACCTGACTGTTACTACATTTCTAAGTAGGGTTGAGGACACACCAGAGTGTTTCTGCATTTCTACACAGGATTGGGGGAGGGGGGCACACCTGACTATTACTACATTTCTACGCAGGATTGGGGGAGGGGGCACACCTGACCATTTCTACACAGAATTGGGGGGGGCACACCTGACTGTTACATTTCTACGCTGGATTGGGGAGGGGGCACACCTGACTGTTTTTACATTTCTACATAGGATTGGGGGGGGCACACCTGACTGTTACTCCATGTCTAGATAGGATGGGGGGGCACGCCTGACTGTTTCTACATTTCTACACAGGATTAGGGGGGCACACCTGACTGTTACTACATTTCAAAATAGGATGGGGGCACACCTGATTGTTTCTACATTTCTACACAGGATGGGAGGGGCACACCTGACTGTTTTTACATTTCTACATGGGATTGGGGGGAGCACACCTGACACTTGTACACATTTGCTATGACTGTACTGGTATGTCAGGTACTCCATTTCATTCTGTATTCTAACCTATGATGCTGACTAGAGGCATATCAGTGTACTACAGGTCTTATGTTTGTTTGACCTACATATTCGTTTCTGACATCCTACCCTTCAGAACTAACATCCCACTGCCTGACCTGATATAGTCTGTCTGTGTAAGCCTGGGGGGGAGGTTACCCATAGCCATCATTAAGAGGCCTTAGCACAGCCTTTTTTTGTGTTTGTCTACACCTGTCCTGCTGGCTGAGACTGTTGTTGGGTATGTGAACCCCCTGACTGGCATGTGTGAGACATATGGACACACATGTGGCCCAGCACATTTCCTGCAGTGGGTTTTGTCACCATGTGTAGTACTGGCTACTATAGTGACACCAGTATTTGTTACAGATCTCATGGTGCCACTATATGTGTCTACTATCTGCTGGCATACTATTCAGCCACCCAGTTCCCTTGAATGCTCACATCCATACCATAGATACAAGTAACAACACATACTACTCCAA
Source organism: Protopterus annectens (assembly GCF_019279795.1). Classification (NCBI taxonomy): domain Eukaryota; kingdom Metazoa; phylum Chordata; order Ceratodontiformes; family Protopteridae; genus Protopterus; species Protopterus annectens. Next base: position 1,529,566,095 of record NC_056729.1, read on the forward strand.
TAGGCAATTGGTAAGGAGAGTGACTTACCTTGTGGGTGTGCCAGTATTGAGGATGGTGCTGGGGGCTGCCTATATCGGATGCACATAGTACACTCCTTATACATGGTTGAGCACAGGTAGTGTCATGTTTGGCATCCCTTTTACTGTAAGTGGGAGTCAGAGAGAGGTGTCATTCCCTGGGTCCCTACTGTGTCAGTGCGTGTGCTATGTGCTGCCTCTTTGCCAAGGCCAGGGCATACTGGGCACACCTCCATCTGCCTACTGGGGCAGGCTCAGGTTGTTCCTCTCCAAGTCACTCTGTGCCTGTGCAGGCCTTGGCATTGGTGTGGGGCTGTGTGGCACTGCCCCGTGCTGTTCTTGCTGCAGCTGTTTCCACAGGATCATATTGTGTAGCATGGCACATATGATAACAATTTGGGTACATGTAGCTGGTGAGTACTGCAAGGCTCCACCAGATGTGTCCAGGCACTGGAACCATGACTTGAGCATCCCAAACACATGCTCTATTATGATTCTGGTCTGTGCGTGTGCCTCATTATGGAGTTCTTGATCAGGTGTGTGTGCATTTCTGATGGGTGTCATCTGCCATGGCTCCAATGTGTAACCAGCATTCCCCACTAGGTGACAGTAAGGGATGTCCCCATTGGCAATTCTCTGGTACAGCTGCATCAGATGCCAGATGTGGGAATCGTGATAGCTTCCAGGGCAGCCAGCACACACATTCATTATAATGCCCCGGGCATCGCACATGACCTGGCAGTTGATGGAGGCGAAGCCCTTGCAGTTGATGTAAACCCTACCTCGCTCACCAGGTGGTGCTTTGATGCATATGTGAGTGCAATCTATAGCACCCACCACCTCAGGGTATTCTGCTATTTGGTGGAAGAGGCGCATATTGCTGGCCAACACCTCACGGGTATTGAGGAAATATACGTGCTCACCGGCGTGTGCTGACATGGCATCCAGGAACTGGTGGAATACTCTGGATGCTGATGTCTGTGAGATCCCCATGATATCCCCAGTTGGGCTTTGGGAGATACCTGTGGCTAGTATTTCTGGGCCTACACATACCTTAGTATCCACTGGAATGGGTTCCCCTCTGTTAGTTCTGTGTGTCAGGCATGGCCGACGCAGCTCAACAATTTTCTGTAGGTGGTCCCTGTCCACCCTATAGTTCTCCACTATCTCCAGCTCATGTAGCCCCTGGTAGGTTACCCTGGGTCTGTACATGCTTCTCCGTCTCCTCACTGTGGGTTGGTCGACAGCATTCTCATCCTTACCATCCTTAGCTTCTTCCACATGTTGATGTCTAATAGCTGCTGCAGCCCCTATCATTTTCTTGCTTTTGTTTGTTAAAAGTTCCCTGCTTGTATACACCAGTGGTGTAGAGTATGTGGGAAAAAACAGAGGGAAAGGTGTTTGCATAGTTTATAGTAGTATTCTGGGCTGGGCTGGTCTGCTGCCTGTGTAATTGTCTGATTCTGATACATTTATTTATTTTATTTTATTATTTATTTTACATTTGTTGACCGGGCTAGTCTAGCTGGATACATGTCCATTTTCAGTAGAGGCCCAGGGAGAAAAGCTCCAAGCATGAACAGTGACAAAGTTAACAATATAAAAAGACATAATAAAGCAAATACAGAGGCAGTGTTGTTCAGAGAAAAATAAAAAATTATAAACTATAAAAATGTTAGTAAAAAATTATACTAATTAATATACTACACATATGAGAAGGTATGAGCAGGAGTCAGTTAAGAGAAAAAGAAGTTATATTTTATCTTCATATTATGAAGAAAAGGGTAATAGCTAGATTTGAAGGCATAGGTTAGAGGGGTAGAAAGGAAGGGGAAAAAGATATCAGTCTGGGTTAGCACATGGACAGAGCCAATGAGTTTTGAGATGTTCTTTAAGATGTTTTTTAAATAGAGAAGTTGAGGCAAGGGTTGATAATTCAGAAGGAAGCAGGTTCCAGTTTTTACCTGCAGTGTTTGAGAAAAGTGAATCACCGGCATACCTCTCAACCTGGAAACATCAAAAATCTGGACAAGGCCAGTGAAAAATAGGTACAAATCTGTACGCTGATTAACATAACATTTGCATACATAATTGTGCAACCCCGCGCACTCCAATAGAATTGTGAGATACAAACTTTCAAGTGCAAACTGAAGAACAGACAAAAAAAATATGGCACCACTGACCAGAGTCCCCCTGCAGCCATTCCAATGTCCTATTACCTGGCTACATCACCCCATTTACCATAAACACTAATGTGTGCATACTGCTTTACTTCTACAATGATTATTTGGAGTTTATTTTTACATCTTATAGCACAATGCACAAACACTAATAGATATCTGATAAACAAAGCAATACTGTCTCACAATGAAAATAGATTTGGCATTAAAACTTCTCCGCCCTTGAAACTCATATTCAGTGAAACAGCATTGAAACCCACACCACATCCAAAGAAAATGCATCTGGGCATTGGTGGATAAAGATTACCTTTGGGCTGTTTTCAAATCATAGGACCCTTGCACACAAAACAAGAAACATACATGTGTTCTTTGATAAACCTTCCTGACTTTACTAAATTATATTCCTTGTGTAATACAACACACTTGTTAGAGCGCATTTTAAATTTATTGTTTGTTTGAACATTTTTCCAATAGGCAATGAAACAAAATGCATGAACCAATAAATGACAAAACTGCCCAATTCAGAACATTTCCATCATGTCTACTTCCACACACACACAATACATATACATACACACACATATATATATGTATATAAATAAAATAGAATGACAATAGTGTAAGCCATAAGTATCTTGCACAGCTTCTCGCACTTATTTTCAATTTCAGTATTATTTATTTTTTTGGTGGGGGGGACAAAAGGCCAAAAACCAGACAGGGACACATTTTAAACATTGCTTGTATAATTTTGGAAAGTTGCTAGAATAAAATGTATTACCACCATGCATTTCACCGCTAAGTCTTGAAACCAGGACCCTGTCCACTACAGTCAAAGCAGCATATCCTTGTGCTAAATCAACAGTTTCCTGAAAGATAGGAAGACTGAAACTTAAATGGCTATCATTTAGTGAATTCAGTTCTCTCTTCTCACCATAGCTGTCAACCTCTTAGCACAAAAAACCTGGACAAACCAATAATGGGGGAATACAGAATTCAGTTCTCAGCATACATAGCTCTCAATGTCTTAGCACAAAAAACCTAGACAAATCCAATAATGGGGGAATACAGCTCAAAAATAGGGACACATTTCAAATACTGATCTTATAAATTTAGAAAATTGCTAGAATAAAAGGTTTTGTTACCACTGATTTTCTGAAGAATATGAAGTCTGAAATTCAAATACCTGTCATTATTTAGTGAATTCAATCCTTCAGTGATTTGCCACAAAAATCCTGAAAACCACAGATTTTATGAGGAACAGAACAAAAATATGAGGTATAAACTCACAAGTGGTGGTAGCTAGGGACTTTAGGCTCTTTTTACCTGTACCCAACGTACAGGGTTTGAGCCTGAGTACCTCTAGCCACCTAGGGCATTTTCACACACACACCTTGATGGAGTCATACAGCCATCTTGAACACATTTACCATAAGATTCAGGCTGTACACATAATCACTGCTCAAATGCCAGGATTATAGTTCACATCAGTGGCAGCTCTGGGACTATTGTAGTAATTTCCATAAGGTGTTTAAGGGTGTATGTTTATATAAGTTTATATTTGGCTATGTCCCACCCTCTTTCACCCCCCCCCAAAAAAAAGGTTGTAGACCACACTGGTAAAGTGCAAGTACAAAGAGTTGATCCAGTGTGCCGTAATGAAGATAATACTCCCATGATGCATAGTAAATCAGACATTCAGCCAGTGTTAGTTTACATTTTCACAGGAAGGTTGAGAAATCTGATCTCACCATAACTGATACCTTCACTGAAAATTGGCACCTCCATCTATTTTGTTAAGAGCTGTTGCCGAGCCTTCCAGTAAAAATTGTAAAAGATGCATTAACTACACCATCAACAATGTCCAGTACCTTCATTTCTATCCCTATCTCATGTATTTCATCCATTGTTTCCCCTTCTCATAGCACAGTTGAGTCATTGTAATGACTTCATTTTCTAAAATAGAACTCTATCCGCTTTTAGTACTTCTAGAGAAAGACATGCATCTGCTAGAGTTCAGAGTTGCACAGTGTTCTTTCTAGCTTTAAGCAGTGATATCACAAAGGTTTGCATTTCTTACACCTTATTGAAAACATAGTGGGCAATATCCTGTCTCCTCTTCTTGTGTTGCTAGACAGTTTGGCAGAGGCTTTTAAATGCTATCCAGAAGTTATATTCCATGGTCTATTTCCCTCAACTGCAGGCGTTTAAGTTCTGTGATTGCTAGCAAAAAGCAAGGAAAACTGTAGCTGTAATAATTTTCCAAATCTAGATTCCCCCCTCCCCATACTAACATTGCAAGAAAGGCCTTTTTCCTTAATCTTAGTTTTCCTCACTGCTAGTTTACAGCTGTGTGCCCTAGTTACCATTAGAAGTTCCAAACACCTTTTTTACATATATTACCACTGCTTCAAGTACTGTGTTTTGAAAAGGGTCCATTCAAATTTAACATCCCCAGCTTTCACTTTCAGCTTCGAGACTTGCAAAAAAATAGCTTAAAAAGCATCACACACACACCAGACGTTTCCTTCAATAATGGAAAATCAATACTTGCGACTTGCAAATAAATAGCATAAAAGCAGCAGTCGTTTCCTTCCTTCAGGAATTAAAAGCAGCAGTCATTTCCTTCATATACCTTGAAAGCCAAACAGTGAAGCCTACTTGCAAAATACCTTAAGCTGTAGTGAAGCCTAGCCGGAATTAAAATTAGCAGTCGTTTCCCTAGAAAGACAATCAGTGAAACCTAAAACATTTGCAACTTACAAAATACAGCCGGAATTAAAACCAGCAGTTCGCAACTTGCTCCCTTGAAAGCCAAACAGTAGCAGTGAAGCCTAAAACACTCGCAACTTGCAAAATACAGCCGGAATTAAAAGCAGCAGTCCACAACTTGCTCCCTTGAAAGCCAAACAGTAACAGTTAAACCTGAAACACTCACAACTTGTAAAATACAGCCAGAATTAAAAGCAGCAGTCAGATACTTGCTCCCTTGAAAGCCAAACAGTAACAGTGAAGCCTAAAACACTCGCAACTTGCAAAATACAGTCAGAATTAAAAGCAGCAGTCATTTCCAATACCTTAAGCTCTATACCTTGAAAAAGCAGTAGCTGACACACTCCTGAAACTGTTCACAAGAAGATAAAAACAAATACTTGCAAAAAGACGATAAAGCAGTACCCACGCTTGCAGCATTTGTAGTCCTTTAAAAACAGTAAATCCATTAAACTGTAGTCTGCGTTCATGAGAAGATGAAAAAAAACCTTAAAAGCAGTACCCATGCTTGCAGTCATTTCCTTCAATAAACTGTTGTCCTTCATTATTCAAACAGTGAAGCAGCCAGCCATTCCCGCTCGCAGATCCATTCAAACAGTGAAGCAGCTAGCTGAAAATGTGTGCACGTGAGCCCTTGAGCTTAATTCCGACAGGCTGATGGAGCTGACGTTAGCACACACGCGATGACGTCAGCTCAAAAAGCAGAAAAAAAAATGCTGGGAAAAATTCGGAAATGAAGGGATGCCACTCGGGAATCGTGGCACCCCATTATTTGGACCCCAAAACTCGGTAAAAACCGAGTAATTCGGTACGGTTGGGAGGTATGATCACCAGCTTTGTTGTTGGATTTAATAGAGGAAACTAGAAGCTTATTAGCAGAGCGTAGTGTAGCTAGATTTTTATATGGTGTAATTAGATTAGTGAGGATAGGAGTGTTGTTAGGGTGGTAAAGGATCTTCTGAGTAATAAGTAGTTGTTGACAGAGTATGTGGTTTTGCAATTCAAGCCATTCAAGTTGTTTGAGGTTGAGGCAGTGGTGAGTTTTAAAGGGGGAGCACGTAATGAATCTAGCTGTGCTATTATAACAGGTGGAGAGTTTAGAGAAGTTGTTTTTGGATAGGTTAGTATATATAACTGAGGCATAGAAGAGGGTGGAAATTAGGTGGGTCTGGGCAATAGTTCTCCTTGCAGAAGGGGTAAGGAAGGGTTTAATTCTATAAAGGGTACCAAGTTTTTTGTTGACAGACTTTATGGTGCAGTTGATATGGTCATCAAAGCTGAGATGATTATCAATTGTTACACCTAGTAGGCGGGTTGTACTGTCTGGGGTTATGTTAGTACCATTGTTAGAGGTTACAGAGAAGAATGGAGTAGGTGATTTATGGGTTGGAGTAAAAAGCAATAGTTTTGTTTTTTGGGATTCAGGAGTAGACAGTGTTCCAAAAACCAGTTTTCAACATTATTAAAAACAGTTTGGGTGAGAGAGTGGAGAGAGGGTATATTCTTGGCTGAACAGATTAAGGTGGAGTCGTCAGCATATTGAATGCAGATCGCTTGAGGTATGTTCATGTGTAGATTGTTAATAAATAAGGAAAAGAGTAGGGGACCTAAGATAGAGCCTTGAGGAACTCCAATATTTACTGGAAGTAGTGAAGACAGATTGTTTTGCCAAAGTACTGCTTGATGTCTATTTTCCAAATAAGACCTAAACCATTGTATATATTGAGGATCGAGAGAATGGGCCTTAAGTTTGTCTAGAAGTAAGTTATGGTTAACCAAATCAAAGGCTTTTGACAGGTCAATAAATAGTGCAGAGGAAAAAGAGTTATTGTTATGATTTTTGTTTATAGAGTCGGTAAAGGATAAGAGGGCAGTTGATGTGCTATGGAATGGCCTAAAGCCATGTTGGCAGTTTGCTAGTAGGTTATTTTGTAGTAAGTGGTTAAGTAGTTGTTTGTGAATACATTTTTCCATTATCTTAGCTAATGGGGAGAGTAAAGCAATAGGACGAAAGTTAGAAAGCTCAGTAGAAGGTCCACCTTTATGTAGGGGGATGATGTGGGATACTTTCCATAAAGTGGGAATTTTGCCTTCTGAGATGGTTCTGTTAATAAGGATAGAGATGGGAATGTATATGGCTTTTGCGGCAATTTGTAGGTATTCAGATGGGAGACGGTCAGCAGAAGGAGTGCAAGGTTTCAATTTTTGAAGTAATTTACAGATGAGAGATGTATATGAAAGGTGGGAGATGAAGTCTTGGGTATATCTAGTGGGGAAGCAGTGAAGGGTGGTAAGGAATTAGCTAGAGTTTGAATAGCTTCTGTAAAATAGTTATTAAAGGCGTCCGGTATCTGTTTGGAGTTGTTATGGTTGAAACCGGCTGGGTCTGGAGTAGTAGGGTGACCTGGTTGAAGAAGTTTGTTTATACCTGACCAAAATTTTTGTGGAGTTTGTTGACTGGTTTGTTGGAGGTGAAGGTAGAAGTCTTTTTTGTCTCTAAGAATATCTTTCTTGGTGGCATTTCATAGCTGTTTAAAGAGGAGGTGATCTGTTGGACATTTGGTGGCTCTCCATTTAGTCCAGATTTTATTTCTGAGAAGTATCATTTGCCTCGTTTGTTGTGTGAGCCAAGGGGCAGATTTGGTTTTTATTCTAGTAGAATGATAAGATGCATGGCAGTCAAGGATTTGAAGAAAGTTAGTATTAAAGTAGGTGACAGCCTCATCCAGTTCAAGATGGATTAGTGGTGACCAGTCACATGCTTGTAATTTATTTAGGAAGCTGTCAGGATTGAAGTATTTTTTTGAGCGAGAGGTTCTAAGATTATGAGTAGTTGGAGTATGGACATTTCACCTGCCTACTGTGCTGGTTCTACTAGATTACCTTCCTACTGCTGTTTTCCTTTCCCATTGCCTTCCTGTTTAAGCCTGGGGGCGGCCGTGCAAACACAGTGCTCAAATGTGCACAGAGCTGCTATTTCCTGGTTTACTTTTTCTTTTTCCCTTTAAAACCCAGTGCGCGGCACGCACACCTGCTTAGGCAATCTAAAGAGTGCTTGGCAGCCTCAGACACACACCCTTGCTTAGCTCTGCTAAGCTAAGAGCAAACCCAAGCCACAGGGCTCCAATCTGCTTACAGTATGCCTGACACACCCCCTATGATGTCAGCTAACTCCCAGGCTTGCACCAAGCTATTCCTGCTCTTACACTGTTGGGTGCTGACTAGCATGCAGGGGAAATCTGGGATTCAGTATTATTCCCCTCATTTGCATAGGATTGCCTGCTGATGCATAGTTACATGTCCCACACTGAGCCTCCCCCCTTAGCAACCACTATTCACTGGCCATGTTGTCTTCTGCCTGCCATTGAGTATAATGGCAAAATAATGATTTTGGTTAGAATGTTTATTTTATGTTTTTTTCTTATTTTCCGCCCAATCCCATTTGCGCGCCACTGCCCTATGCTTAAACAGCCAAGATTGGCTAAAAAAATAAAAGTTGATTTTTTTATTTTTGCAACTGTTTTCCATGCCAATAGCCTTATAGCTGCCCATTGGCATACTTTCTACATGATATCCACCCTTTATTTGGAGCTGTCTTAAAAGCCTTACTGCATTGGACAAACACTATAACTTGTATTAATAATAATTTCACTCAGTATAATTGGGTACCATTTTAAGAGCTTTAGAGTATCTGGCTCTTAGCTTTGTGCCTTAATCATTTACCACATTTTTCCATAAAAATTGTTGCAGGTTAATTTCTGCAATATGTCTGCCATGCAATCCAGGAATAAGCTGTAGGGATGTGCACGAGCACTCCTGCACTAGTCCTGCACGGACTCAGCCCCTGTATGCACATTACCCCATTTGCAGGAGAAATCCATGCAAATGAGGTGAATTTGTGATCCAGGAAGCTGGAAACTGGTTGTGCAAGACTAGTGGGTCTATATTAGAACACCGAACATTCAAAATGTCAAGTGTTCTAATATCGACCCGTTTTCAGCGAACGTTGAAAATATCAAAGAAACAGAAAACCAAATTTTTTCCTATTGAAAGAATTTGGTTGTCTCTTTCTGTTGCTTCAGTATTTTCAGCACTCTGGTGGAAAATTACAGGTCAGGTTCAGGTAGGTATGCGATTGTGTGGACGTGAGGGTTAGGGCAGGTTACATGAGTTAAGGTTAGGGCACAGGTCAGGTAAGTGTGTGATTGTGTGGACGTGAGGGTTAGGGCAGGGTAGGTGACTTAGGGTTAGGGCGCAGGTGAGGTGACTGTGCGATAGTGACAGACCTTAGGGTTAGGGTTTGGGTTAAGATAAGTGGATAGTTAGTGGTGTATGTATAGTTTAGTGTAGGATTAGGTGTACAAGTTTAGGTGTATGTGTGTGGATTGCTGTTTGTTTGGTGTGCTTCTGTTGTGTGTATGTGTTTTGGAACAGAGAATTTTTTTCCCTAGGAAAAAATTTGCTGTTCTGACTGTTCGATGTTTTGAATTTTTGATTGATAGGGTTCAATATTAGAACACTCGACATTTTGAATGTTCGGTGTTCTAATATAGACCCGGACTAGTGTAATTGGCAGAAATGTACTCCGCCAGTAAGCACCCAACACTGTAAGAGCAGGAATAGCTTGGTGCAAGCCTAGGAGTTAGCTGACATCATAGGGAGTGTGTCAGGCATACTGTAAGCAGTTTGGAGCCCTGTGGCTCGGGTTTGCTCTTTGCTTAGCAGAGTCTGAGGCTGTCAAGCATTCTTTAGATTGCCTAAGCAGGTGCACTGTGTTACTGGTGGAGGCTGCCAAGTACTCTTTAGATTGCCTAAGCGGGTGTACTCCCATTACTGGCGGAGTACATTTCTGCTGATTACACTAGTCCTGCACGGCTGGTTTCCAGCTTCCTGGATTGCAAATTCACCTCATTTGCATGGATTTCTCCTGCAAATGGGGTAATTTGGATACAGGGGCTGAGTCCGTGCAGGACTAGTGCAAGAGCGCTTGTGCACGTCCCTACAGGTTATTCCTGGATCGCATGGCAGACATATTGCCTGCTGGAGCTCCTGCACTAGTCCTGCATGCCGTGCAGGGCTTCCTGAATCTGGGGGAATATGTACTCAAAGGAGGTTTACTGAAGAACAATAGAGGTTTGCTGGGTGAGCACGCCACATCATCTATGGAAAACAATGGTTGAGAAGAATATATAAATATCCTATATAACAGTCAACAGCAATGAAAGATGGGAGGAAAGGACTTTGAAAATCAGATAATTATAAGGGGTGGAGGCCAGAGACACAGCCTTATTATAAACCAATAACAGGAAAAGAGAGGGAGGGTTGGGAAATTTTCAAGTAACAAGCAGGCTAGATACAAAGGCTAGCAATCAAATAAAGTCAGTACTGGAGCTCTTTCATAAACTTTAGCTTAATGTGTTAGTGAAGAATGGGACAGACACAGAATGCAGGCAGGTAAATGATAAGCAGAATAGAAAAAGCACTGATGCACAAACTGGAGCAAATACAATTCTCTCACTGTTGAACTTCTACTAGAGGTTAAGGCACCAGACAATGCAGAAATTAACCTGCAACAATTTTTATGGAAAATTTGGTAAATGATTAAGGCACAAATCTGGTAGTAGTTCTGATGTCCCCCTCTAGGCCAGTAATCAAGGAGCATGAATCCTCACCACTAACACCAGATAATGAAAGTCACTTGGAACAAAAATGGATAAACCCATTATTTCCAGATGCAGCTCTCTACATCAAGCACAGTTTCCCTTAAGGGCACACAGGGAACACACTCAGTCTGGGGTTGTTTTCTCTCTCTCTCTCTCTCTCTCTCTCTCCAGATCCACAATAAGACTCCCCACTGGCACAGTTGTAGGGATGAGTCCTCCGCTGAATGTCCAAGCCAAGTCCTCCAGCACCCTCTCTGTGAAACCAGTGCTTTGTGTCCCTACTCCAAGTGGCTGACACACATACACTTTGAGATTTGGTTTCAACACACACACACATGAAATGCTGACACATATTTACTAGCTATCCCCCCCTCTTCCCAAACTATAAGGTAGTTACTACCACCAGATACTCCAAAGCCTCTAAGGGTCTTACAATGGTACCCAATTATACTGAGTGAAATTATTATTAATACAAATTATAGTGTTTGTCCAATGCAGTAAGGCTTTTAGGAGTGGCCACAGTGTATCACCAAATAAATATAGTACACTCAATGGTTAAAATAGTCTCTAAAAGACCAGCCACAATGCAAGGTTTAAATATATTTAATGATAAAAAGAACATGAACGTATGGAATATCTATTTACAATAAACATCAGAGTTTCAATCACAGGAAATATTAAAACAATGCAGATGAATAGATTCACATAGATACAGAAAAACATTACTTAACTAATCTCACTATATTTTCCTGACTGAGCTAAAGAATTGCTATTCCCTGGTTCACTTACTAGAGCAAGGCAAGATGAAGTAGGTGAGGTGTCCTTCCTTGTCATGTTCCAAAAAACAGAGTGCCCTGAGACTTCAGTCTCACCTAGTATTAAAACATAATTTTTAGTGAAGGATTACAGAATGACATCACAGACATCTGAACAAACAAAGAAACTAGAAATAAACTTGGAAGACAACCAAGAGACTCTCACTACAAAACAAATTTAATTATTATTTTATTACTTATAGTTTGTTTGCCAGGATAGTCCATTGGGCCATAAGGAGCCCATTTTAAATGAAGTCTTGGGGAGAAAAGCTCCAGAAAATTACAAATTACAGATTTAACATAAGAGTAAGTTATTAGAGAAATGTAATGTGCACAAATGAAGCAAAATTAAACAAATAGAAAAACATATATTAGTAGAGTGCACATATTAGTACAATGCAATAAGAGTAATATTTACAAACAGTCAAAGTTTTTAACAGTTTAACATATTAGCACAATGCAATAACAGAAACAGTCTAAAATTTTTAACAGTTATGCTAATTCATACAGTTAATTTATAGGCTACTGAATTGTACCATTCTAGGAGTTATGCTAATTCCTAAAGTTTATTAGGGGTACAAAACAATGGGAGGCTATTGTGAATTATAGCTTATAGAGAGTAGCTATAGTGTAGGGAGATTATGTGGGGTGGGAGCAAAAGCATTCCCATAATGAAGTTAGGTGTGTGTGAAGTAAGGTTTTGAATGAAGAGAGGCTGCTGGTGGTGTGGATGAAAGGTGGGAGGGTATTCCAATGGCGTACTAGAGAGAAGAACATTAGATGTTAGCCTGGTAGACGGGCAGGTTTATGCAGTTCAATTAGATTTTGGGAATTAGATCTCAAAAGTCTATTTGGTTGGTGCATTTTAAAGGTGGTGGCAAGAGAGGGGGTGAAAATAAGTTTGTGTGCTTGGAAAGTTGAATATAGATGAGGTAATTGGACAGCTCAAGCCAGTTCAGTTGGTGTAGGGTAGTGCAGTGATGGGAAGTGGATCTATGGCCAGTTGCAAATTTTGTTATTTTACTATAACAAGAGGAGAGTTTAGTCTTGAGGAAGGATTGCAGGTTAGTAAGGATAGAGGCACTGTATAGGAGGTATGGAGTAAGGTAAGTGTTTGCGAGGGTGACCCTAGTGGAGGGAGTGATGTAACAGTTGTGGCAGTAAAGCATGCCTATGTGTTGTGTGTTTTTTGATATTTACTTGTAGATGATTATCAAACTTTAGCTGGTCATTGATCAAGATTCCTAGTAGTTTAGCATTAGAGACTATTTCAAGAGGAGTATTATTTTGACTGGTGACTGAGAATGAGGTTTTATCTAGGGTGGTGATTTTGGAAACAGTAACTATCATGAGTGTTAGATTGTTGTCCATCATCCATTGCTCAGTGGAGGAGAAGGCATCTTGGGTTAATTTAACTAGGGTAGGTATAGAAGAGGCAGAGCAGGTTATTGTTGAATTGTCGGCATATTGGACAAGGGTGGCATTTGGGATGGCTTGGTAGAAATAATTTATAAATATATTGAATAGAAGGAGGCCTAAAATTGAACCCTGTGGGACACCTGTGGGAGTATTGAGAAATGGGAAGGTGGCTTTTTTCCATCTGACTGCTTGTTGCCTGTTTGAGAGGTAACTGGTAAACCAGTTAATAGAAGAGTGGGATAGATTTAGTTTGGAGAGTTTAGTGAAAAGAAGGTTATGAGAGATAGTGTCAAATGCCTTAGAGAGGTCAAGGAGGAGAGTGGGCATGATGTGGGCAGTGTCATGGGCCTTATTAACTGTTTCTAGGAAGGAGAGAAGAGCTGTGGTAGTGCTGTGGCTGGGTCTGAAACATGTTGAGTAGAGGTTAGAGGTTGGTTGTTTATGGGAGAAGTTGTAGATGAATGCATTTTTCAAGAAGTTTAGAAATGGGGGATAAGACAGTGATAGGTCGAAAGCTTGTGATATTATTGTTATTACCAGCTTTATGGAGTGGAATAATAAAGGCCTTTTTCCAGAGCTGGGGAACCTGACATTCGGCAATAGATCGATTTATAGGAATGAAGATGGGAAGAGCTATGCCTTCTGCGGCAACTTTTAAGAAATAGGAGGGTATATCATCAGGGGCATTGGAGCCGGGTTTCAGTGTTAGTAGAGGTTTTATTATGGTGGCTGTAGGGATGGGGTTGAAGGAGAAAGGAGGAGGTTGGGAGTAGGAGATGCTAGGGGAGGGACAGATTGGTGGAAATAAGGGTGGGGAAGCTGAATGGGAAGTGAAGGATGATGTAAGTGTACTTATGGAATTGATAAAGAAAGTGCTAAATTGGGTAGCTAAGTCCAAATCAGAGGCATCTGGATCAGGGCAGGGGTTTCCTTTTTTTCCAGGGTTGAAAAGGGAGGAGATTCCATGCCAGAATTTTTTGGGGTTGGTGTTATTGTTGGTTTGGAGAGTACAGAAGTAGGCTTTGCGGTCTAAGATAATAATTTTTTTTTTACTTTGTTACAAAGTGTTTTAAATTCATTAAGGGTGGTGATAGTTTTATTTTTGGAGTAGCATTTCCAGGCTTTATCCCGGAATTGCATGGCTAGTAAGGTATTTTTGGTTAGACAAGGTACAGGATTGCTTCTTATGCATTTCGTTTTCAGAGGGGCAAAGAAATCAAGCAAGTTGAGGAAAGTTGAGTTAAAGTAGGTAACGACATTTTCTAAGGGAAAGGTTTTTAGTGGGTTCCAGTTCATTTTTTTAGTGCATTTGAGAATGTGCTAGGATTAAAATTTTTTAGACAGTTAGTGAAGGTGTAGGCATGAGTTAATTGTACGGAGGAGGGAAGACAGTGGGCAAAAGTGGGGAAGTGGTCGCCTAATGGGTCGGGCAGAGTGCCACTATCAGAGATGTAATGTGGATGAGAAACTAGAATCCAGTCCAGGGTGCTTCCAGGAAGGAAGTTCTTGGAAGGCATAGTTGTTGAGTTAATAAGCTGAGTGAAGTTGTACAAGTTTATATTAAGTGAGTTTGTAGGAGATTGAATTGTTGACCAGTTAATATTAACATCACTCATGATTATAGCTTCATTAGTGATGTTGTTAGAGAACTAGGAGAGAATATCTTCAAGGGTTGAGATATTGTCTCCAGGAGGGATATAAAGGGAGACTATGCATATAAGTTTATGAAACGCTTTTTGTCTGAGTTCCTACCCAGACTTCATCAGATACACAATACAAACAATTCTTCAGTTTAAATATCCCTCCAATAGTCACATGACAACCTTGTTCCCCTTAAAAACATGAGTATAATTTTGATATAAGATACATTCAAAAACAAAAATAATTACTTAATATACATTCACTCAATTACTTTTAATATATCTAAAACATTTATAAAATATATCTCTAAAAATATTTGTAATTAAACTAATATTTACAAGTATCTATAACTTCATATCCTATCTTTCTAGATTTTTCAGTTTCAGTAAACAGGTTATGGAACACAAATCTTATAATCCTGGATAACTGTGTGCGTTCACTCGTAACTGCCAAATTAATTCCAACTTTTCTAATAATAAATTAGAAGGGCCCCTTCTGGAATTATGAGTAACCTGGTTTGTCGCTTTGACCCTAAAATGGTGGTTTGTGTTGTTAGTAATATGTCTTGTTAGAGCATTTTCATTTTTTTTTTCTTCATGATGTTATACAAATGCTCATACACCCGATCTCTAAGCCTACGCTCGGTCTTCCCAATATAAAAGGCATGACACCCTTGACAGCTGGCAAGATAAACTATCATTTTGGAATTGCAATTCAGCTTCTTAGCCATATTGAATTTAATACTGTTAATCATGAAGCTAGCCCCTATATCCATATGCTTACATTGGGGGCACACTTCACATTTAAACATCCCTGGATTCCGTACAGGTTTGATGACTGTATGTTCTAACATGTTTTTAAAATGACATCCTCTATGGAAAACACACCTTGGTTTTTATTCTATACTGTTTCTAATGTTGACATCATCTAATAGTAAATTCCAATTCTTATTAAGCATTGCTTTCAAAGCATATGCATCCATAGAAAATGGAGTAATAAAGCTCACGCTAAAATTGGCTATTAAAGTATTATGATTACCAACATCTTTACGTTCGGGATTTACTGGACTATTTAACCCCACAGTATTTAAAGTTCTCCTATGAGCCCTTAAGATAGGTTTAAAATGCCTACAGATCTCTTATAGGTAACCTCTACTATAAGACTATCCAGTAAATCCTCTGGATAACCTCGCTTAACAAACATACACTTTAGGGTGTCTAATTCAGTAGTTAAGTTTATGTCTAGAGAAACCGTTCTTGCCGCTCTTACAAGTTGTCCTTTGACAAATGACCGCTTCTAATGAAATGGGTGTGAACTTAAATAGTGAAGAAAGCTATTACAATAGGTATTCTTCCTAAATATTTTTGCTAAATATTTATTCTGATCTTTTCTGAGTTCCACATCCAAATATGAGATTTTTTTCACGACTGAAAGTATATGTAAAAAACAAAAATTTGGTCGTATTATTACAATATGTCATGAAATCTACAGCAGAGGGTTCTTCACCTTTAAATATAATGAACACATCATGTAGGTAACGGGTGTAAAAACTGATTTTTTCTGAATACAAGTTACCTTTAAAAATGTACTCGTTTTCCCACTGGGTCCTAACCAGGTTCGCAAAACTTCCCCACACGGGGAACCCATGGCAACCCCACTTTTTTGAAGGTAACAGTCACCATTATAGTAAATGTAATTGTTCATAAGGATTATCTCAAGTAATTAAACTAATAAATCAATTTCTTGTGTGGAAGCTCCTTTTCTAATCAATAATTGTGAAACCCAATCAATGCTTATAGTGTGGAGAATCGATGTGTATAAGTCTTTCACATCGATGGTTAAAAAAATCACCTCCCCCTCACATATTGTCTTTCACATCGATGGTTAAAAAAATCACCTCCCCCTCACATATTCCACATCATTAATACTTTGTAAAAAAAAACTCCAGGACTCTTTACATATATGTTTTTCTTTAACAAGGAATTTCTTTAGGATGTTATCAACTACTTTTGCACTACCATATGAGATGGAATTACGTCCATCCACTTTAGGTCTTAAAGGTGGGTCGGTTAGGACTTTATGAACTTTTGGTATGCCAAATATAATTGGTATTAATGGAGCTGGCATACTTAAGTAATTGTATAAACTCAATTCAGTCCTAACATCAATGAATAAATCATTCAAATAAGATTTTATATGCTGGTAAGCCTGGTTTACTTCATTAAGAGAACTTGACTCATAAGTTGGGGGAACTAAAATAGCTTTCATTCTTCTATCATAGTCTTCTGGATCCATAAAGACCAACCACCTGCCATTATCAGCTTGATTATTCTCACAAGTGCTGTCTTCAAATTATTAAAAGGTCCTACTGTTCTTTATTCAAATTATAACTTCTAAAATTGTTGTTATAATTATTATTATTACAAAGTGTCCGCATGTTATTTTTACATATTTTTTCAAATAAAAACAGCACCGGATGTAGTGGGGGATTAAAAGTGCTGGACAATTTACATTTACAATTTAAGATGTTACATTCACCCAATAAAAGATTTAAATTCAATTTTCATATGAAAAGTTTCAAACCACGTTGTCACCTCACTGTAGCATTGTCGCCTCACAGCAAGAGGTTCTCCCGTTCGATTCTCGACTGGAGCACCTTCTGTGTGGAGTCTGCATGTCCTCCCCGTGGTCGAGTGGCGTTCAAAAGACATTCATGAATGGGTGTGCTTTCGTTGAAGGTTGGGCGTCGAGCTGGCACCTCAGCACCGTAAAAATCTACTGCCAATCATTAGTGGACCGGAGTTCCGCTGTGGCGACCCCTAACCGGGTAAAGCCGAAAGAAGAAGAACAACAACAACAAACGATAAACCTTTGGCTAATACATCCACTAAAGTTGAATCAATAAAGAATGTAGAATAATTAAATATATTAAAATCATGTTCTGTGTTCTGAACATTAGTATACATATATATATATATATATATATATATATATATATATATATATAGGATACCAATTCATTAATACTGATATTTCCCATATTTATACTGTCTTGGACTGACCCATTCTGAACAAGGCTGAAAGAGCTGGAAAAACTGTTAAAACTATCAGCATATTCTATCATTAAAGTCTGTGTAGTTAACCTCAAAATTTTTTCCTGTAATTACCTCCACTTACTGTTTTGTTTGCGATGACCAGCCTTGTACTGCTGGTTTTGATTGGTAAAGTTTGTTTTCTTCCTCATTGCACCTTGTTGAAAATTTGAATTGCAGGGGTTAAGTTCATGGTCATTTAAATGGTTTCCTTGATTCAACTGAGCCTGGTTCATGAGCCTTTCACTTTGTCTCACAGAGTTCTCTTCATTATTGTGAAATCCTGTGTTACCAGATGATGCATCTGAAGTAGAGGGTGGGCCCATATTACTATCTAGCATACTATTGGTGGAACTGCTGGTACTATATCCATTTTGACTGGAATTCCACACTTGGGAAACTGGTGGATGTGGGTATGCCATACCCTCTGAGTCCAATGTGTCACAATCCAGTTTTTTAGTTTTAGTCAACTTAAACTTATGTATTTGATTATCGATACTGTTAAAAATTCTGTTATAATCATAACAGTATCTATTAAAGTCTACATCAGCCTTGATTTTATTGTCAAGGTTAGTCAACTCATTAACCACACAAACCATCATTTTAGGTTCAAAGTGATTGCCCAGATCACTCATAATCCCAGAGGGGGCCCTTCTAATTTATTATTAGAAAAGTTGGAATTAATCTGGCAGTTACTGGTGAATGCAGACAGTTATCCAGGCTTAAACGATTTGTGTTCCATAACCTGTTTACTGAAATTGAAAAATCTAGAAAGATAGGGTATGAAGTTATAGATACTTGTAAATATTAGTTTATTTACAAATATGTTTTAGAGATATATTTTATAAATGTTTAGATATACTAAAAGTAATTGAGTGAATGTATATTACGTAATTATTTTTGTTTTTGAATATATCTTATGTCAAAATTATACTCTTTTATGTTTTTAAGGGGAACGAGGTTGTCATGTGACTATTGGAGGGATATTTAAACTGAACAATTGTTTGTATTGTGTATCTGATGAAGTCTGGATAGGAACCCGGATAAAAAGCACTTCATTAAATTTGTTTTGTGGTGAGAGTCTCTTGACTGTCTTTCAAGTTTATTTTTATCACATACCTGGTCATATGACATCTGGTACCCATACTACTCCTTTGGCTAGAAGCTGCCAGGATTTAGCACATACATGTTACAATACATATCTCAAGCTTTGCTAAAGTTTATTGCGGCATCTAGAAGCTGTAAAACAATTTTAACACTTCTGCTCTTGCTACAGAGACTAACAAACCATACTTCTTACAGGTATTGCGTCTCTTGCTTCATTCAAAACTGTGAAATAACATCTCTATGGCCTAAGCCCAGTAATTTAATTTGAGAACATTTTTCAAAGTTAGCTGCAGCTAGACTGTGATTAACCTCTTCTCTTCCAGCATCCTTTGTTACAATATATACAGTTCAACATTTGCAATAATACATGTATATTTCTTTTTTTCCTGTCCAGCAGGGCACACTGTTGGTACACTTTTAACACAAACAGCTTTACAAATGCATTTTTCAACACAAGCATCTGTACAAATCAGTTTGATATACAAACGACATATAATTCTTTCCAAAATTCCAGCTAGCTGTACTGGCATATGTTGCACATCCACTGCCCTACTTCGCCTGACATAGCTGGCAATACCTCACTTTGTCACAGGAGTGTTATAACTGGGAATTAAACTATAAGACTTTGGCCCGGCAGGGTTTAAAGTACATCTTATTTAACCACATATTTATTTATTGGTTAACATCCGTTTTTAGTATAGGAATATATAATATTATTTATATGTACAAAAAATTCTTGGATGCATATTAATTATTATGATATGAAGTTGTATTGTACTTTATTAGCTTATCAACCATTTTTTTAACTATTTATTTATCTATACGTAATTGTTCCATTTTTATGATTATTTTATATTTTAAAGTGGTCAATGTTGCTTTAAATGAAAATTGTTGAATGACATCATGTTCTTGGGTTGTCAGCTCATTGGTCTAGAATTTCTTTGCGAGTATTTTTAAATTGGGAAGTAATGAGTTTTTAACTTGTCTGAAGAAGCTGACTCACTTGTTTCAGTGAAAGTGCTTACGTCTAATAAATTGTTGGTGAGTCCGTTGCTTGCTCTTATTGCTTTTTTCTTTGGTTTTCATCAGTTTGATTTTCTTGGTTTGTTAACATGGCGAGCGACTTGGATTTATCTTCGCAACCTTTATATTCACAGGACATTTCTGTAAACAACGAACCGCACAACACCTCGGGAGCGAATGCTGCAGGTGATCTTACACATGCAGGAATTATTGAAGAAGGTTGATTCCTTGACAAAAGGTTTGGATTTTAATAACACACAGCCGACGCCGAAAGTCATTGGAGCATCTACTTCCCTCAACTCTATATACTGTGCCGAGCTGCCTGCACTGGCTTCAAATGCTACAAATTGTGTTGAGCTGCCTGCACAGACTTCAACATCCTTGGAAAGGATCGGTAATTCAATAAGAACAGTTCTGAACCAGGGCAACACAGCTGTCAACGCAGGCCTTCCTAGACACACAGTAGAGGCACCACGGACTTCAGCTAGCACTTACAGGGTGAGTGACATTCCTACTATGGATTCTTTCCTAAGGAATGTTTCATTTTTTAACACTAATGCACCTACAGAACTTACTGTTGCTAATGGTAGCTCACACAGTGATAACATTCCAATTGTGAACTACCTCAATGAATTTGATCAAAAACTATTTAAGTGTAGGAAACTTCAGTTGGAAGTTTCCTACCTAGAAGAATGCATCCATAAGAAAGTCATTCCCAAAGGCTTGCGCCAATGGCACTATCCAGCAGGGCTTATCAATGGCTCTCCTTTCCACCTGGAGTTTATAGCCCTTTTTGACAAGCAAGGAATAGAATTTCTTGGGATTTTAATTAACAACTATAAATCCCAAAATGTATCGCTTAGAAGTAACTTGGACAACCTGGAACATGCAATTACAAACGCTGATGACTACGAAAGGTACAGGTTTGAATATGCACGGATTTTCAGTAGTATTGATGCTAGTCTGGGTAAATACATTGAGATCAAGAAGAAAAAAATATTGAGAGACCTCAATGATTACTCAAAAGGATATGCATACCCAGCCGCCCTCCTGTTGGGACCCCACCTATGAATAACAACAGTGATGTTCAACTAGGTCGCATGGTTCATAATGACAATGGTAATGACTTGACAAACAATCGAACTGTAGACTCAGCTCAACCCATCTGTCGCAGTGAGCGCATTAAGAATAAGCAACAACGACATGCTCCCCAACATTTAGCACAAGAACCTCATCCATCTTTGAATGCCAATTATCAGCAGGATTTTCGGGAACCCAATGGACGACAGACATTTCACTCGAACAGACAGACGAACAACAGGAGGCAGGGTCAGAACAGGAAACGTTACAATCGGAGGAGGAGATAAGGTCACAGCCTCCCAACATCCTTATCAGCACCGAAGGGGACTTTAAAATTTATAATTTTAGCTCTCTTCATTTTGAAAAGGCTATGGTAGACTTTTTTTCGAAAGGGTTAACCTTTGTGCCTGACAGGAGGGCTAGTATGGTCAAGTTAATCACTGACCTAAAATTACTTATTCGCAGACTCAATCTACATCTGCTTATGGGGGCTAACTCCTCACTTACCCAAGGTCCAAAGGTCTCTAGTTTATTTAACTCTCCCTTACATGAAACTCTAACACACTTTGAGAAAACTTGTGAAATTGACTTTAGGAGAATGTTTATAAGTAATTACCACAACACTAACATCCGTAAAAACATTTCTCCTGAAGAAATTGATTTCATTAATTTATTGAACATCTGTCAAGTGCGTGTCATGCAACCTGACAAGGGTGGAGGATTAGTGTTCATGGACCAACATGAGTATGTCCGTAGGATGTGCATGGTCCTGGATAGTGTAGTATACAAACAATTTAGCCACGATCAGGTCAATGGAGCTTATATGACCATTAATGCTACTCTTTCAGACTTGTTTTTGGAAGGGAGCATAGATATTGACACATACCAATACTTGACCATGCCTGCTCCAATTATTCCGAACTTTTTTGGAGCACCAAAAATACACAAAAACCTGGCCAATCCACCATTTAGACCAACTGTAGATGGCCGTGGTTCCATTTCGTATGCATGTGCCAAATACATTGATTCCAAACTGAAACCAGTGCTAAAATTTGAACAACAAATATGTCATGATTCATGGCATTTTCTTGAGTTTATTAACAACTTGGAATTCAATGATAACCTAGTTTTTCTTATGGTGGACATTAAGGACCTATATACCATAATCCCTCAACAACTTGGTATTGAATGGGTCAGGGAACTCCTGTACATGAAAGGTATAGACAACCAAGAGTTTCATGTTATTGAGACACTCCTTGAGATAGTGTTATTTAACAACTTTCTCTATTTTAACAATGAGTTATATCTATAGAGAAGCAGGGTGACCATGGGAGCTGCATGTGGTAGTAGTTTTGCTAATAGCGAAATGGCTTACTGGGAAAGGTCCTTTTTGTTCAACTCTTCCACCTTTAATGATCATGTAGTCTGGTACACTGGTACCAGGATGACATGTTCTTTTTATGGAATGGTGAAGTTACCTTGATTCATGCATTTATTAGTGAAATTAAATTTTATACTAATTTCTTGGACTTCACATTCCAAGTAGGCACTGATCATATTGATTTTTTAGACATCCATTTGGTTAAGGACTATAACAATCATAGATTTAGAGCTACCATTTACCATAAGCCAACCTATTCCAATGTTTTTTTTATGCTTTTCTACTTGCCACCCACTACACGAAAAAAAAGCAGTAGTGAAGGGTCAAGCAGTGAGGGCTGCTAGAATGGTTTCTGATTTTGATGATTTTATAAGAGAATGTGATCTGCTGAGAAATATGTTTCACAAGAGAGGTTACCCAATAGCCTTTGTGGGAATGATTTTTGAAGAAGTCATTGGAAAAAGAAAATCGGGTCATTTTACCCCTTTGCTACACAAAGGCTACAACATTGCAGTTTCCCCCAAACAGAATGAAGAGTCCCCTGTTTCAACAAGTATACAGGTCTTAGACCAACCTACTAGATTTTTACTTACTTACTCTCTAGATTCTTGAACCATAGGAGAGATTGTTAACAAGAATTGGGCCTTCATTTCAGATGATCCCCATCTTAGAAGCTCTTTGGGCCTAACACCCCAATTAACATTCAGAAGGGGGTTGAATTTGAAAAGATTAGTGGAGAGGCCAAGAAGAATTTCTAAATTAAAAACAGGAATGACAAAATGTGGGAGATGCCGGCAATGTAAGTTCATTAAAGTAACCAACAAAGTAAAAGTTAGAAACAAGGAGTGCCACATGCATGACAGATATAACAGTGATTCTCAGGGAGTTGTATACAGAGCTATTTGTGATGGGTGTGAGGTATTCTATATTGGGAAAACTGAGAGGAAATTAAAACAAAGGACTTTCAAGCATGAGTACAGTATTAATAATAAAATTAGTACTAGTGCCCTAGCTAAACACACTCTCACTTTTCCCAGTCACAGTTTTTCATTTGTTGTTTTACAACTAGTGGAACACAACCGGAGAGGGGGGCCTTGGGAACTTAAATTAGAAGAGGCTGAGTTGGCGGATTGCAACAGCTGCATATACCTTTCCAGGGCTGAATGAGGCTTTATCTATCAAAGGTCTGTTGAAATTGAAAGCCCTGGCAAGGTAGGCTTAGTTACCAGTTTATCTTATTTAACCACATATTTATTTATTGGTTAACATCCGTTTTTAGTATAGGAATATATAATATTATTTATATGTACAAAAAATTCTTGGATGCATATTCATTATTCATTATTATGATATGAAGTTGTATTGCACTTTATTAATTTATCGACCATTTTTTAACTATTTATTTATCTATACGTAATTGTTCCATTTTTATGATTATTTTATATTTTAAAGTGGTCAATGTTGCTTTAAATGAAAATTGTTGAATGACATCATGTTCTTGGGTTGTCAGCTCATTGGTCTAGGATTTCTTTGCGAGTATTTTTAAATTGGGAAGTAATGAGTTTTTAACTTGTCTGAAGAAGCTGATTCACTTGTTTCAGTGAAAGTGCTTACGTCTAATAAATTGTTGGTGAGTCCGTTGCTTGCTCTTATTGCTTTTTTCTTTGGTTTTCATCATTTTGATTTTCTTGGTTTGTTAACATGGCGAGCGGCTTGGATTTATCTTCGCAACCTTTATATTCCCAGGACATTTCTGTAAACAACGAACCGCACAACACCTCGGGAGCGAATGCTGCAGGTGATCTTACACATGCAGGAATTATTGAAGAAGGTTGATTCCTTGACACAAGGTTTGGATTTTAATAACACACAGCCGACGCCGAAAGTGATTGGAGCATCTACTTCCCTCAAGTCTATATACTGTGCCGGGCTGCCTGCACTGGCTTCAAATGCTACAAATTGTGTTGAGCTGCCTGCACAGACTTCAACATCCTTGGAAAGGATTGGTAATTCAATAAGAACAGTTCTGAACCAGGGCAACACAGCTGTCAACGCAGGCCTTCCTAGACACACAGTAGAGGCACCACGGACTTCAGCTAGCACTTACAGGGTGAGTGACATTCCTACTATGGATTCTTTCCTAAGGAATGTTTCATTTTTTAACACTAATTCACCTACAGAACTTACTGTTGCTAATGGTAGCTCACACAGTGATAACATTCCAATTGTGAACTACCTCAATGAATTTGATCAAAAACTATTTAAGTGTAGGAAACTTCAGTTGGACGTTTCCTACCTAGAAGAATGCATCCATAAGAAAGTCATTCCCAAAGGCTTGCGCCAATGGCACTATCCAGCAGGGCTTATCAATGGCTCTCGTTTCCACCTGGAGCTTATAGCCCTTTTTGACAAGCAAGGAATAGAATTTCTTGGGATTTTAATTAACAACTATAAATCCCAAATTGTATCACTTAGAAGTAACTTGGACAACCTGGAACATGCAATTACAAACGCTGATGACTACGAAATGTACAGGTTTGAATATGCACGGATTTTCAGTAGTATTGATGCTAGTCTGGGTAAATACATTGAGGTCAAGAAGAAAAAAATATTGAGAGACCTCAATGATTACTCAAAAGGATGTGCATACCCAGCCCCCCTCCTGTTGGGACCCCACCTATGAATAACAACAGTGATGTTCAGCTAGGTCGCTTGGTTCATAATGACAATGGTAATGACTTGACAAACAATCGAACTGTAGACTCAGCTCAACCCATCTGTCGCAGTGAGCGCATTAAGAATAACCAACAACGACATGCTCCCCAACATTTAGCACAAGAACCTGATCCATCTTTGAATGCCAATTATCAGCAGGATTTAAGGGAACCCAATGGACCACAGACATTTCACTCGAACAGACAGACGAACAACAGGAGGCAGGGTCAGAACAGGAAATGTTACAATCGGATGAGGAGATAAGATCACAGCCTCCCAACATCCTTATCAGCACTGAAGGGGACTTTAAAATTTATAATTTTAGCTCTCTTCATGTTGAAAAGTCTATGGTAGACTTTGTTTCGAAAGGGTTAACCTTTGTGCCTGACAGGAGGGCTAGTATGGTCAAGTTAATCATTGACCTAAAATTACTTATTCGCAGACTCAATCTACATCTGCTTATGGGGGCTAACTCCTCACTTACCCAAGGTCCAAGGGTCTCTAGTTTATTTAACTCTCCCTTACATGAAACTCTAACACACTTTGAGAAAACTTGTGAAATTGACTTTAGGAGAATGTTTATAAGTAATTACCACAACACTAACATCCGTAAAAACATTTCTCCTGAAGAAATTGATTTCATTAATTTATTGAACATCTGTCAAGTGCGTGTCATGCAACCTGACAAGGGTGGAGGATTAGTATTCATGGACCAACATGAGTAGGTCCGTAGGATGTGCATGGTCCTGGATAGTGTAGTATACAAAAAATTTAGCCGCAGTCAGGTCAATAGAGCTTATATGACCATCAATGCTACTCTTTCAGACTTGTTTTTGGAAGGGAGCATAGATATTGACACATACCAATACTTGACCATGCCTGCTCCAATTATTCCGAACTTTTTTGGAGCACCAAAAATACACAAAAACCTGGCCAATCCACCATTTAGACCAACTGTAGACGGCCGTGGTTCCATTTCGTATGCATGTGCCAAATACATTGATTCCAAACTGAAACCAGTGCTAAAATTTGAACAACAAATATGTTATGATTCATGGCATTTTCTTGAGTCCATTAACAACTTGGAATTCAATGATAACCTAGTTTTTCTTATGGTGGACATTAAGGACCTATATACCATAATCCCTCAACAACTTGGTATTGAATGGGTCAGGGAACTCCTGTACATGAAAGGTATAGACAACCAAGAGTTTCATGTTATTGAGACACTCCTTGAGATAGTGTTATTTAACAACTTTCTCTATTTTAACAATGAGTTATATCTATAGAGAAGCAGGGTGACCATGGGAGCTGCATGTGGTAGTAGTTTTGCTAATAGCGAAATGGCTTACTGGGAAAGGTCCTTTTTGTTCAACTCTTCCACCTTTAATGATCATGTAGTCTGTTACACTGGTACCAGGATGACATGTTCTTTTTATGGAATGGTGAAGTTACCTTGATTCATGCATTTATTAGTGAAATTAAGTTTTATACTAATTTCTTGGACTTCACATTCCAAGTAGGCACTGATCATATTGATTTTTTAGACATCCATTTGGTTAAGGACTATAACAATCATAGATTTAGAGCTACCATTTACCATAAGCCAACCTATTCCAATGTTTTTTTACGCTTTTCTACTTGCCACCCACTACACAAAAAAAAAGCAGTAGTGAAGGGTCAAGCAGTGAGGGCTGCTAGAATGGTTTCTGATTTTGATGATTTTATAACAGAATGTGATCTGCTGAGAAATATGTTTCACAAGAGAGGTTACCCAATAGCCTTTGTGAGAATGATTTTTGAAGAAGTCATTGGAAAAAGAAAATCGGGTCATTTTACCCCTTTGCTACACAAAGGCTACAACATTGTAGTTTCCCCCAAACAGAATGAAGAGTCCCCTGTTTCAACAAGTATACAGGTCTTAGACCAACCTACTAGATTTTTACTTACTTACTCTCTAGATTCTTGAACCATAAGAGAGATTGTTAACAAGAATTGGGCCTTCATTTCAGATGATCCCCATCTTAGAAGCTCTTTGGGCCTAACACCCCAATTAACATTCAGAAGGGGGTTGAATTTGAAAAGATTAGTGGAGAGGCCAAGAAGAATTTCTAAATTAAAAACAGGAATGACAAAATGTGGGAGATGCCGGCAATGTAAGTTCATTAAAGTAACCAACAAAGTAAAAGTTAGAAACAAGGAGTGCCACATGCATGACAGATATAACTGTGATTCTCAGGGAGATGTAGACGGAGCTATTTGTGATGGGTGTGAGGTATTCTATATTGGGAAAACTGAGAGGAAATTAAAACAAAGGACTTTCAAGCATGAGTACAGTATTAATAATAAAATTAGTACTAGTGCCCTAGCTAAACACACTCTCACTTTTCCCAGTCACAGTTTTTCGTTTGTTGTTTTACAACTAGTGGAACACAACCGGAGAGGGGGACCTTGGGAACTTAAATTAGAAGAGGCTGAGTTGGCGGATTGCAACAGCTGCATATACCTTTCCAGGGCTGAATGAGGCTTTATCTATCAAAGGTCTGTTGAAATTGAAAGCCCTGGCAAGGTAGGCTTAGTTACCAGTTTATCTTATTTAACCACATATTTATTTATTGGTTAACATCCGTTTTTAGTATAGGAATATATAATATTATTTATATGTACAAAAAATTCTTGGATGCATATTCATTATTCATTATTATGATATGAAGTTGTATTGCACTTTATTAATTTATCAACCATTTTTTAACTATTTATTTATCTATACGTAATTGTTCCATTTTTATGATTATTTTATATTTTAAAGTGGTCAATGTTGCTTTAAATGAAAATTGTTGAATGACATCATGTTCTTGGGCTGTCAGCTCATTGGTCTAGGATTTCTGTGTGAGTATTTTTAAATTGGGAAGTAATGAGTTTTTAACTTTTCTAAAGAAGCTGATTCACTTGTTTCAGTGAAAGCGCTTACGTCTAATAAATTGTTGGAGAGTCCGTTGCTTGCTCGTATTGCTTTTTTCTTTGGTTTTCGTCAGTTTGATTTTCAGGGTTTAAAGTACAAACAGATAGCTTTTACAAGTAATATTACCTGTGGAAATAGAAGTGCAGAATAACTAAGTTCTCCCCATAAGCTAAAAAAAATCAATCAGATGGAACAGAGCATAAAAGTACAAAGTAGTATCACCACACAGGTCACTTGCAATTAAATATTTAAGCAGAGTTGAAATAACTAAAATAATTTAATTCTCTTTTTTTTTTGAAAAGCTAGTTACTCACAGTTTCCCACCTCTCTGAGTCTTTGATAAAAGACACTGGGTGGGGGTGGCTCTGTGCTGGAAATAGGAGTCAGCTAGAGAGCTATCCAATCCAATAAAGGCTCTTTCAGAAACTTTAGCTTAATGCATTGGTGGAAGATGGGGCAGACACAGAATACAAGCAGGTAAATGACAAGCAGAATATAAAACAGTGAAGTACAAACTGGAGTAGAGACAATTCTATCATTAGTGAGCTTCTACCACAGTAGAACCACAGGATGGCACAGTGGTGCAGCGGTAGTGTTGTCACCTCACAGCAAGAGGTTCTCCGGTTTGATTCTCAGCTGAGGTGCCTTCTGTGTGGAGTCTTCATGTCCTCATTGTGCTCATGTGGGTTTCCCCTGGGTGCTTAGGCATCCTCCCACATTACAAAGACATGCATCTGGACCATTTCTCCCCAGGCTTCCACTGAAAATTGGCTTTGTTCCCAGTCTGAGTTTCCTGGTAAATAAATAAAAATTAAGGCTGCAGACATTTACCTGTAACACTTTTTATGGAAAAATCCATAAATAAATTAATAAGGCACAAATCTGGTAGTAGTATTATATAGTTCTGCTACAACTGTGAATTAAACTACAAGACTTGCACTCAGCAGGGCTTAAAATACAAACATAGCTTTTACAAGTAATTCTGCTTATGGAAATAGAAATGCAGAGGTTCCACAACAAAATAAAAATGCAATCAGATGGAACAGAGCAGAAAAGTACAACATAGTTATCACCACACAGGTCACAAATGTACTTATATATTTTAGCAAAATTGAAATAATTAAAATAATTTAATTCTCTTTCTTTTTTTTTTTTTTTTTTTGAAAAGCTAGATACTCATTCCACACCTCTCCATCTCTTGGCTAAAAGACTTTATCTTTGGATTAAGTCAAAGAAATACAGAGTATATATACACCTGAGTAAATTGCATAGTATATAGACAGTAAATCAATTAGGTAAAATACTACACAGTATATACAGCTGAAGGATTAAGACTTCTTCCAAGTAAACATGGATCATGCATTGCAATATCAAACAGTGTAGTTAACCATTATCCTCAAAACATTTAGATGCCACTTCGTTGTGCAGATGTTCAAAGAGGGTTTTTTTGATTCCAGACCCCTTATTTTGGCTGGGAGTTTGTTCACAGGGCTGAACCCAATCTGGAGAATGCATGTTTTCATGTTCTCAGTACCAGTCTTATTGCGTATTTCTTATGGAACATATATGATGATGGAAGTGGGGAGAGGTCCTTTTCACAATCACAAATTTTTAATCCTCTTTTTCAGAGATATGCAATAGCCTGTTTTTTTGAATTTTGTATAGCAAAGTGCGAGACACCCTTGGGAACATGTGTTGAACTTGACTAGGCTTATAAGGACCCTGAGGCTGTTAGCCTAGTAACCTCCTATAATCCTATACAAGACACCCTTGGGAACATGGGTTGAACTTTGCTAGGCTTGTAAGGGCCCTGGGAATATTAGCCTAGTAACCTCCTATGATCTTATGATCCATAGCAGAATATGTAGTTTAAAAGGGTCTCTTTTCAGTGACTGGAAGCCCTTCTAGTTTCTGTAGTAGGCTGCAGTGATGGATTTAACTGTGATAGGCTGCAGTGATGGATTTAACTGTAAGCAAGAAAGACAAATCTGCAGATTTTATTTTAAGTGATTAGCAGCCTTTGGTACTGTAGGTTGAGTAAAAGATTAGAAGTGGAAGACCATATTTCAGTTTATGAAGGAGACCATTTCTGGCAAGTGAAATGTGGGCAGATGGAGAGAGCGGATGAGAGATTATGTAAGAGAGTTGGGAGAAGACTTTGTTAATGCCCTTTTCTGTACAGGTTAAGAGGGTGAGAGAGAGATCAAGGGTGAAACCAAAGTATTTGCATTCTTGAACATGAGGAATAACATGGTTGTGATTACTGTAATTTTAATGTTAGAAAGAAGAGAGTCTTTTTGAGGTGTAGCAAATAGCATATTATTAGGTTTCGCTTGGTTAATTAAACAATTTAACCCAGCTGCACAGCTCAGAAAAGGACTGCTGTTTGAAGTTTAGATAGGCATTTGCTGGCTTTGATTAGCAGGATGTTATCTACATATAGAACAATGTCAAATGCTGGTAGATCTTCAGTGAAGGAGAAGACCATGTCCCTCCTGAAACACCAGTTGTATCAGTTGAAATCACAGAAACAAAGAGAAGACTTACTGGCAGAGTCAGAAGTCAGAGATATTGATGAATTTAACAGGAATAAGGAGTGCCTTTTTTGTTAAGACTGTGCTAGGATAATCTTATGGGTGTTATTAGTTTATGGGCGTTATAAATGTTTTGGGGAAATCAGTGCAGTACATGAAAATACACAAAAGGAATTGAGAATAGAGGGCCTAGCATTAAGAAGGCACATGAAAGTAAAATCTAACATAACAAATCAGAACTGATTGACTAGGTCCTGTTCTACAAATACTGCCAGACTTTTCTCTTTTTTTCAACCTGTTTATGGAATTTGCATTAAGATATAAAATCCACATACCAAACCAGGGTTAACAAAGGTGAAGAGAAAAGAAAAAAATAAAACTTAATGCAGGTAAAAATTTTTAATAAAATGTCAAGCTAGCAAGAGAATATGAAACAACCAAACAAAAATCAAATACAATAAAACCTAGCAAATTCATTCTTTTAATATGAAAAACAAGAACTTTTTCAGAAAAAAACAGACCCAAATTCTTCCAGTACTTACACAGTCACATTAACAAATCACATGATGAATTAATTCTCACAACAATGAATCCATATAATACAAATTCAAACAATTAATTGGACAATTACTTTTAAAACATATAACTAAAATCAATAAATCAAATATTGTGTAACTTAAATTTTCTTAAAATGAATTTATTATTAATTACATACATTAATCCTGGTGACCTGTCTGATGATAAATGTATTTGCTATAAGGCTTCTTTAACTTCTAATTTTGTATTAAAGCCCCATATTATGGGCAACATAGGTTCAGTGTCTAATACATGAGAAAAAAACTTTTTAAAATTCTGACAAGCTAATGCAGGTCTGGCCAGTGCATTCTTTACATCTTTATTCTTAATGACAGTAACATACACCTAGATAATTTTCTAATACTTTTGCCCACATAAAAAAAAAACTAGGACATGACTCACAAAATGCCAAATAAACCCCTCTTTGAGTGTAACAAACATACATATTCTTAATCTAAATTTGGTCTCCAGTATGCTGTATAATAACAAAAGATCCCTCAGACACATATCTACAATATTTAAAATGTTGACAAAGGTATGTCCCAAAACAAGAGTGATACAGAATATCAGGTATATTAGAAAAAGACCATCTTTCAAAAAGTGACTTCAAATTAAATGTTCTTTTATATTTAAAATTTGGTTTGTCACCTACAATTCCAGCTAAACCCTTATTATGCAGACTAATTTCCCAATTTACATTAATAACATTCCTAATAATATTACAATCATAAGAAGTTGGTAAGAAAAAAAAGATATTGTATGATGATCAACATTCACATCTTCCTTAGTTACATTCTTCTCATTGTGACAATGACCATATCTTAAAATCAGCTTAAACCTGACATTCCTTTTCTCTGTTAATTCTAGTATCATTTATCTAAAAATTTGATGGTATAAACTCTTTCTAAAAACATATTGGTGGACTACTTCAGTCTTGTATGTCTTATTATCACTAATTGATTTACTTAACTATATGAACTGACCAAGAACTGCATTCTTTTTCGTGAAAAAAGGATGTTGACTGTCACTTACTAAATAATTATTAACAAAAGTGGTCTTACTGAATATATTGTTATGAAAACATTTGTGATTTACATCAATCGAAAGTGACACATTTAAGAATACTACTTTATGGCCTTTGTCTCTATATGTGAATGTATATTATATTATATTACAGTATTAACATATAATATACATTACAGATTGTACATATATGTTTTAATATATATTAACAATATTATATACAGTTGTCACATTATTGCACTCTTTCTGGAATGTTTTATATTATATCATGTCATTGATGAAATAGTAAATGCAATGTTTATGAATTTGTATCAGGGATTTTAAATATCCAACATATTATTTATTATTTATTAATTATTTATTGTATTCATTAGATAATTGGTTTTAGGTTATAGGAATTTATTGAATGTTACATAATTTGGAAGTATAAATATAAATAAAATGCATTATATTAAGTATATTATGAATGATATGGGGTGACATTGCCCTTTAAATAATTTGAATTTTTATTGGCGCCAAAAAAAGCATATAATACCCTTTAATGAACTAAATCAGTTAGTTCTGAAGAAGCCCAGATACACTGGGTGAAAGCGCTTAACTTTACTTGATTATTATGTTTTCTCTCAGTCCGTTTGTTTTTTCAAGCAGTTTTTAGTGTTTTTACACTTAATAAAGCCGAACAGTTTTTAGAAGTTACTCCGTCTACGTTATCCGTCTTGTAATCCATTTTGAGTGGCAGCACTTATTGGTGTTCTCGCAGTATTTTTTTTTTTTTTCTATATGTGAATGTTAAAAAACTGGTATTCTTATTTAAAAAACTGAAACACTGATCATATGTATCTTCATTGCCTTCCCATAAGAAAAACAAATCATCAATGTACCGTTGATAGATGTGCACTCTTTCATAAAAAGGATGTTTAACAGGAAACTTTCATTCCAACCAGCTCATCACTAAGTTCACAGAAGAGGGAGCAACTCTGGCTCCTATAGCCACCCCTTTCTTTTATGCATAATATTTGCCATCAAACAAGAAATAATTATTGTTCAAAACAATATTTAACAAGCTGATGATGGTGTTAATAAAATAATTAGGAAAAAGTAGTGAAGTTACATAAGTAATTTCTCACAAATTGAACAATGTCCTGTACTATACTCAAGTACAGTGAAACAACATCTAAAGTGACTAATAAATATTCCTTATTGTCAAGTTTAAATTTATATAAAACATTGAGTAAAGGCCATGAGTCTCTTAAATGCGACCATGGCTTCTGTACTACTGGGTTTAATATAAAGTCAAGATACACTGAAGTAGGTTCAGTTTTATAAAATTTGCAACTATAACTGGCCTGAAAGGGGGATGTAAGCTGTTTTGTGTATTTTGGGAATGCCGAAAAATCTTGCTATTTTTGAAAAATCAACTTTTAAAAAATTATAAAGTAGAAAATCAATTTCCCCTTCATCAACCATATTGATTAAAGATCTATCAATTATAGCAAAACTGGATTTATTGTGACTCAAATTAACCTCTTCACAGCAGGTGTAATCACTTAACATTTCAGTAATAGAATCAACATAATCTCTGGAATTCATTCCTACAACCCCACTGTCTATGTCTGTCCATGTGATTCTCAAATTAAGAAGTTTAGTCAAATGTGACAAGGTGTTTCTCTCTTCAAAAGTGAGGTTGTGAAATTTTATCTTGTGATTCTTTAACCACTTCCTAAGTTCATCCTCACATACATCTTGAAATATCTGTAATGTACTATGTAAAGTAGGATTAAAGTAAGTTTCGGCAGTGCAGTGGTGCAGCGGTTAACGTTGTCGCCTCACAGCAAGAGGTTCTCTGGTTTGATTCTCGGCTGGGGTGCCTTCTGTGTGGAGTTTGCATGTCCTCTCTGTGTTCGCATGGGTTTCCTCCGGGTACTCCGGTTTCCTCCCACATTCCAAAGACATGCATCTGGAGCATTTCTCCCCAGGCCTCCGCTGAAAACAGGCTCTGTGGAACCTAGTCGGACTTTCCCGGTCAACAAATTTTAAAATAAAAAAAAAAAAAAATAAAGAAAGAAAAGTGAAGTTTCATCACAAAAATCTGGAATGTCATGCAAAATATAACATAAATTCAGTTTACATACATATAGCTAAATCAATTAATGTCTTTACAGCATTTGCTCTATTTGACCATATAAATGAAAAAACTTTTTTAAGCAAACTTAAATGGTGACAATTAAGAGAAAAGTCGCTTAAACACTTTAAAACCATCCACTACCTTTTCTTGCCTTTTCCACATCCTCTAGTAAATTGTTCCTTGTGAGGCATAAAAATAGTGACGGCATCTTCAATAAACTTAAATGAACCAACTGAGCTTCAGTTAGTTCCGAGGAAGATTTTGGTGAAACACACTGTTGACAACTGTTTTAAGGACATTCAAGCTGTTTTGGACTGTGAATATGATTTGTTTACTAATAAGGATGATTGTTTGGGATCATTGACAGGTCTGCTGAGAACACGTGAAATTGAGAAGGAAATCAGGGTTCTTATAAATAATTTGGAAAAGTGCCTAGGGAGATATAGGTCTCTTGTGGTAGATACAAAGTACTATGAAAAATGCATATGCTTGAAAGTGGTTCCAACTGGGCTACATTTTTTCAAGTGTCCTAATGGTGTGCTGCCCTCCAAACAATTCTTTGAGGAGGTCATTTCATTTTTCACTAAACTGTCATGGTGCTTCCCTTAGACTTATTGGTAAAGTGTTTAACCTGTCTGACTATTGTTTTAATGCTGAACAGCTTTCTGTTTTGTCTTTTGGATTGAATTTTATTCCAAGTAGAAGGATGGATTTGAGTGGGACATTAATTGATTTTAAAAATGTTTTGTCGTAAATTGAATCTTTTATATGTGTTTTCGGATGTCTCATTTAAAAAAAAAAGTGTTTTTTATAAACCTAGCACTTATAATCCAGCTCTCATTAATACGCTAAAGGTTTTTGAAAACCATTGTGAGGAAGACATTAGGAAGTTATCATGTGTTAAACGCAGTTAATCTTTTTATAATCTTCCTTCAGACCAGCGATTAGCTTTGGAGGAGTTGAAACAGCTAACACATTTAAGATTTATGAAGGCTGACAAGGGAGAGGGGACTCGTTATAATGGAGCAAGATAAATATGTTGAGGCCATAGAAAGAATTTTGGGAAATGAAAATGAATACTTAATTGTAGAGGCCTCAATGGTGTCTACCTGTTATAAGAGAATATGGGCAGAATTATATGAGTTATTAATGGAAGGCTTTATTTCATCAGATATGTATGATTTTATGATGGTTGAGCGTCCCTTATTAGGGGTACTTTTTGGGATCCCTCAGATTCAAAAAGATCCATCTAACCCCCTTTCCGACCTGTTGTTTTTTCACCTCAGTTTGTGATGGAAGGAATATCTTTAGTCCTTAATTTTTTATTGAATCCCATAGTTCAAAAAATGGAATTTTACATTAGGTATTTATGGGACTTTTTAAGTAAATTTAGAGTTTTTTAGTTTGGAGTATAATTTTGATTCTAGGAAAAATGTTATTTACAGTGAACATTTGTTCTTTGTTCACCAGCATGCCCCATGACTTGGGAATTGATTTTCTTAAGCAGTTTCTGTCCACTTTTACTTCTTTTTCTCCAAATGATGTGTATGCCTGTAATGTACTTTTGGAACTTTTCTGCACAATAATTATTTTCTGTTTAACAGAGTGGTCTATAAACAATTGAAGAGAGTGGCCATGGGGTCTGCTGCAGCCCCAGCATATGCCAATCTGGTGCTTGGATGGTGGGAGTAAAAAGTTTTGAAACCTATCATGGCCAAATTTCATGTCAACTTCTATGCCAGATTTGTTAATAATTTGTTTTTTGTTACTGAGGATACTGAAAGGAAAGTTCTTGAATTGATTAAGAACATGAAAGAACAGTCAGATTTTTTGAAGTTTACTAAGGGGGACATAGGGCTAGAAGTAGTTTTTTTGGATATTACTGTTAAATGGGAATCTTTTACCCATAATTTTAGTAGTAAGATTTTTAGAAAGAACACTTTTGTCAATAGTTACTTACATTATGCTAGTAACCACCCTATGTACATGAAGAACAACATTCCAAAGGGGCAGTTGATACATGCTTCCAGGATGACATCAGTGGATTTGGTATTTGAAGAAGTTAGATTTATTGTCAGCATGTTTGTAGAAAGAGGGTACAAGGAAGATATGTAATTTAAGTTAGTAGAGGAAATTAGAAAGCATAGGCATACTGAATTTCCCCCCCAGTCTGAAGTCTGGACTAATCATCAAAGAACTTGACACCAGGGCATGTTCTGAAAATAGTATTAAATATGATACTTTCTGTTGTCTTGACATGTCGGTGGACAGACGTAGTATTGTGTCTATTATTGGTAAGAACTGGAATATTATCATGTATAATATGGATCTTTTTAGGTTAATGGGGGACAAACCCAAATTTGTCTTTAAGAATAACTTTAACTTAAAAAGGTGTTTACAGAGGGACAAATTTAAGGTTGACAGCATGAGTAATAGTATGAGGCCAAAAGGAATGTACAAATGTGGTTTCTGTGTGGCTTGCAGATACATTCTAGAAGGCCCTTTTATAGAATTGCCCCATATAGACAGAACTCTACCAGTTAGGGGTGTTTATAATTGTAAGACACAAGGGATTGTCTATATAGCTATTTGCTCATTCTGTAGGGAATTTTATGTAGGTATGTCCACTAGGTGTCTATACCAAAGAATTAAAGAACATTTATATGCCATTAGGGTTAAAAATGTTAACAATGCATACTGTTAGTTGTCCTGAATACAAAATGTTTTTATTTTCTATTTTGGAACATGTACCTAGGAATTTGAGGGAGGGTTGTTATAAAGATCAGGTTGAACAAAAGGAGACTGTTTGGCAGTTAAGACTGGAGGCAGACAAACTGCCAGGTATGAATGATTCCACTAACATAAAATGTTTTTTAAAAAATAGGAGGTTAAAAGTTTGTAAAAGTTTGTTATAATATTTGTATGGTTTACCATAACTTAATGGTTTATTGTTTTCTTTTATATATTTTTTATTTATTTTTTATGTATTATCATTATTTTTTTTATTTGGAAGTATGTCAGCATTGTTTGAGTGGTTAATTAAGTTATTATGGGTATAATGTATAATTATCTAGGGTGTGTTCAACCTTATTTAAGAGAAAAGTTTTGTGTGTTTTAATGTTGGTTCTGAAGAAGTTCCTTTGGGGACGAAAGTGATAATAAAAGGCTTTTTTTGCTAAGTACGGTGTTTTGTTTTGATCCTGTTCTACCTGTCCAGCAGATTTATTTTAGTTTAATAAACTTAAATGGTGGCGTTACAAAATCAGCAAATTAGTAGACCAAAAGAAAAGGGCATACAATGCTTTCTGACTCTGCCCAACCCAACATGCATCAAGGCGTAGGCTAGTTCCATCCAAAACTAACTCTTTAAAACAATTAAAAGAAACAAAGCTTCATGCTAGTACTACCTGCAAGATGAAGAACAATATTCCCAAGTTGGCAGTCATTGCATATTTAGTGAGTCAGACACTGGAGTCAGTTACTAGTCACCTAGAACCATATCCAAAGACCGGAGGGGAAGAATCAAATGTACTGCACTAAAACAATATGGTGTCATCATAAAAGAGCCAACAGATACAGCCAACCCACTGGAATACATACACAGAGGAAATATCAAGCCACATTGGGAATCACATCTGGAATGCATACACAAAGCAAATCCACATTGGGAACCACATCCACTCTTCATTCTTGAAAAATTATTCCATCTAAAATTACATGCAAAGTGTTCACTTTTTTCTAAGTAAGATCAGAAATAACAGTTCCATGGGACCAAATGATATTTCAGGAAGCCTAATTTGTGCAATCAAAACTATCTTGGTATACCCTCTTATGTATCTTTTACTAGAACATCAAAGACTGTCTATGTCCCTGAAATATGGAAACAGGTTATTGAGATCCCAGACCACAAGGAAGTTCCTTATACAGACACCAGTAACTACAGATTGATCAACCTCAAAAGCATATTGTTGTGCATGATGATGGGGAGAATCATCATAGAACTTATTCAGACAGACATAGGAAACTTTCTTCTACATGATTTAACCCAGTGCAGTTTTGTCAAATGTACATTTGTATCCTTAACTTCATAATATTTTGAGAGTGATTGTCTCCCCCAATGAAAGTTTATCTATCCATGCAACTTATCTCACTCTGGGAAATAGTTTATAGCTGTATCCCATAACAGATTTATATATAAACTCTGGGATCTGAAGGTATTTGAAGCCATAAGGAACTGGGTCGATGACTGGCTAAATGGGTGCACACAACAGGTAGGACTATAAGGGATCCTTTCCTAACCATTTTTGCCACCAGTGGAGACATTCTTAGATATCCAAACTGACTCCAGTGCTTGGCTCATCAAATACACAATGACTGACAACTTGGGAGACTTGCCCCTCACCTTGAAGGTACTACCTGCTTCAAACAACACTTATCATTACACAGAAATAACACTGCTTTCATAAAATACAGCATTCTGGCATTTGACAAAAAAAAATACCGGCTTTAAACAATTCTGAAGGGTAACAGCATAATGTTGACAAAATCATAAAATTTGACTCGTAGTTTATGACCTTTTATTTGATACCCATATAGCCACTGATGTCCACAAAGCATACACAGTTGCCCACCTGATCATCTACATAGCTGAGTTCTATGCCAGACATGTAATTATGCCACTTTACGCAGCTCACATCAGACCGATTATGCAGTACTGTATCCTCTTCTGTAACCTATTTGCATGCTGTCTGGTGTAATGGAAGTTACAAATGCTCCACACAAATGGACTCACAGGCCTTCAATGTTTTTCTTATAGTCAAAAGACAAAAGCAACTCTCTCTCTTCTGTGCATTGTTTCACTTTCTTAAAGGATACCCACACCTCATACACAACAGTATTAAATGAGCAATTACTGTTTGAAACCCTTTGCTTAGAATAACCCTCCCACCAAAGTAACATGAACACAAGAGGACAGTCAGGCTTACTAAATCAATAAATAAATGGATAAATAATATCAGCCGTACCATGAAATGTCACAGCTTCTTTTGTCAAAGCCTCCTATGTCTATGGAAAAATCTCCTCATCAGACTAAAGCTTAGCTTTTCAGTTTATACTTTCCAGAAGAAACTGGGTAACTACATGGGTACCTAAACATTCCAATATGGGATATGAGCCATCAAGATCCTATATGGCCAATAGGCCTTGATCTTGTTCACCAAACATATAAACATATGAACCTAATAATTTATCTCTTGTCATACAAGCTCATTCTCCAATACAGCATCATTTTAGGGCAGTCCATGACATTGAAATGGATTTTAGTGAGCTTACAAATTATATCTTCATATATAAGCAAAGAGCAATATGCAGCATTGATGTATATGACATGGTTCACATCCTATTGATACAACAGATAAAAAAGAAGAAACTTGAGTTAGATTCCTAGGTCTTTGTTCAGAAGCTATCCTGCCAGTGGAACCAAGGCTATCACATGGCACACATGTTGTTGAGCGCCCTATCTAACTGTTTTGAGGATGCAACAAGCGTGGTCAAGCTATACCAACAGGTGAGGCAGCCACCTATAATTCCATTTGATAAGCGGAATTTTTCCAATATCTGTTTGCTTAACAGATAATACATGTAGCAGAAGTGTTTTACTTAAAAAGCTATATAAATAGCAAACGGTATCTCTATTCAAAGCAGCTGCAGCTCCCTATGATGGGGAGGTGCTATACACCTGAATAGTGAATTTCTGGACATTCTGTTCCTTGTCATTCCATGATCTTCCTGATTTATGGGATGGCAAGGAAATACCCACAAATTTTGCATTGAAAAGTGGATGGTCTTGGTGGAAAAAGAGCAATAGCAGATGGGGGTAGTGTGAAGTAAGTGTTTTTTTTTTGTTGTTGTTAAGAAAACTAGCCATGGGCAGGGGATGGTTTTGCAGGTCTAATGTTGGATTACTTTCCTATGGCTGTTGGTGAACAACTGTGTGTTTGAGTGAAATGGAATTCAAATATATTACTGTAGTCCTTATTTTATGTTATGTTATTTTTAAATTTATTGAGTACATTAATGTTACATTAAATAATTATCTGAAGAAAAAATATATTCTGATTACCCCTGGTTTCTCAGAATTAAAAGGCAATTTATACATCTTTTTTTTTTTTCAAAGTAGTGAAAGTGCATGGAGATTGACCACTCATTTATTTTATTTTTATTTATTTTATTTGCAGTTGGTTTACCAGGATAGTCCATTGGGCAAAAAGAAACGTTTTTTCAATGAGTCCTGGGAGAAAAAACTCATATAATGCAAAAGCACAATTTGAATCCAAAATTTGATTCCAAACAGATAAAATGAATTGCTTAATGCGTATGTCCTTACAATCATATAATCTATTTTAACAAGTCTATTAAAGTATGAATCACTGTTAACAGGCATGGTATAAACTTTCCCAAGTGGGTAATCATGCCTAGGGATTGTCTTAGCTCAGTCACTCGGATGGATGTTGTAATTCAGCTATTGCTCTGACCTTACCTACATTTGGACTGATTCTATTAACACATACACTTTGTCTAAAGTACAGAAGCTCTGTTTTACTAAAACAGTATTTGTTTGAGTTTAGATTTTATTTCAACTAGAATTTTTACTAGTCTGCAGCACTGCCTCCAAACTCTTTATCTGACATCCATAACAACAACATTTCAGGGGATAAGATTATATCACATGGCAGTTTAAAACAGAATTTTACCATAGGGGTAATGAAGGTTATCAACTTTTATCTTTCCATGTCTAAAGGTATTTGTCACAACTCACTGGAAGCATCCAGCCTGGAAAACAGTCTGGCATTAACAAGTTGCATAAACTTCATGGTGTAACTTTTGAAATATACATACATCAGCCAGCCTAATCACACTTCTATATCTTTGTTTATTTTTTTGCGCTGTTAAACCCACAGTTTTCAGCCATCTCATTCATTTGTCTCACAAAAGCTTCTTCACATTCATCCTTTGCGTGTCTACAACTGTGGAAGCATGCCCGTTTGTGCATTATATTTCTTTTGGCACAAAATGTCCACTGACTTTGATAATTACTGACTAATTAGCAACAATACTCTGGTCCTCTGAAAATGAACATGAACTGTGTATGGCCTCCATTTCATGCCCCATTGAATCTAATAGGGTATTTTACTGGGATTCAATTGTTTCCTTATCTTGCTTGGTCACCGCACAGAACTGTGTGAAACTCTGTCTCCGGGCAGCCAAGGGATTTTGAGACATGAAGTGGCTCCAGTGGGTTAGGTTTCATCATTGTTGAAGAAATTCAGTTTCCTGAGATCTGCAGCCAGATATTGCCAGCTTTCTATTCCTTACCTTTAGATAACTTTTTTTTGTAGCACAGATGGCTTCTAGCATTGTTTTTCTGTTTCCACTCTTCAGCGAAACAGACTCCTTGATAATGACACAAGTAGTACTTATGCTCTGGGCTCTGTAAGACACAGAAATTACTCTGTGTACTTTTGCAGGAAACTGCACTCCTGATGATTACAACCTTCAGTGAGTTGTGGCATGCAGCAAACTATTCCTATTCCTCTAATGGAACTTGTGATGTTCACAGGTTCATAGGAGATTACTAAGCTAACGGCTGAAGATCCTTTACAAACCCAGCCTGTTTTACCCATTTTTTTAACTCAAGAGGAAAGATATCAAGGGTCAGCAAGCAGGGTTTCAATAGCTTTTATAGACTGCTTCTGTCCATAAGGGACAAGGGAGCCACTAAGAAGTAAATTTACGATTTCCAGATTGCACTTGAAGATGGTCAGAGAAGGGCTCTGCTTCACGTGAATAGGAAGTCTATTCCAGAGGAGGGAGCAATCTCTGGGACACATATCTATCTCTCCAGCATAATCTATTCATGTCAGAGATCAGGTTTGGATCTTTGGAGTGTGCAACCCTCGTGCAGTTAGTTTTGCGAATTTGCAACATTTCCATAAGGGCCGGGTCAGAGACTGCCTTGTAGGTCAGACACAGATCTGTGTCTGGCAGTGAGTGCAGAAGACTAAGGTTCTGCCTCTATTGCTAGAAATACATGGTTTGAAACTTTCCAACTTCATTTTCCTACCATGTGACCTTGAGTGAGTCACTTAACCAGGCAGTGCTGTGTGGCAACTGGGAATTTGGGCTAGACTCCCTAATAGTCTCAGGGACTGCATGCTTAGCAACGTTCTATGACCCTATGCCCCTATGCTTTTATTCCTTTTTTTAGTACACATGACAACTATCACAGTAGTGTTTCCATGTTATGCTTCTTTCGTCTGTTATTAGCTACAATGTATATTTCAGTAAGTGTCCAAAGAAATCCATAGTTTTTCACTGCATGTAAATCTTATGTAATCTTCTTCCCAATATAGTGGTGATGTGTTTAATATACAAAACATTTCTTTTCTGCAGTGTCTTTCCTGCTCCATTCCATTCCATTTTCAGCACACCTTCCCACAGTTCACCATACAAAATTACATCAATGATATTCTGTCGCTCATATACTCTTATATATTCTTTTATGTTTGCCATCTGTTCATGTTTGGCCCTTTGGATGGTTCCTCACTTTATTTTCTGCCTAATAACCATATGTGCATAGCTACTTTAGGAATGCTTACTGCTACTAACGAGGGGCAGTCTTCTGACCACCCACCAATATGTCTCTCCACCCCTGGCAAACTCCACAATTGTTGAACTAGAAAACAACAGTTGCGTGACCAGCATGGGCACAGGCAATGCCAATGAGGCAGGCACAAATGGAGATCAAATAAAGATGTTCCATTTAACAACATACTACACATATGTCTGCATTTTCACTTGAACAATAGTAAAAAAATAGGCACAGCACAAATTCAAAAATGTTTGCTTATCATCTGTTTTCTCCACCAACTGCACAGCTTTAGGAAGCATGGTATGTTAATCCACTTAATATTTTTAAGAAGCATTGTAGTGTACGTTGTCGCCTCACAGTAAGACCCTGTCTGGTTCGATTCTCAGCTAGAGCGCCTTCTGCGTGGAGACATGCGTGAATAGGCGTACCTTCGTTGAAGGTTGTGCATCAGGGCTGGTAACTCGGCACGTAAAAATCAACTACCAATCATTAGCGGACCGGAGTTCCGCTGTGGCGACCCCTAACCAGGAAAAGCCGAAAGACACAACATTGTAGTGTACTTTGTCAAGCCCCTTTTCTCACATTTTACATAGTGTTGCACATGAACTGCT
This sequence comes from Protopterus annectens, assembly GCF_019279795.1. Lineage (NCBI taxonomy): Eukaryota > Metazoa > Chordata > Ceratodontiformes > Protopteridae > Protopterus > Protopterus annectens. The sequence continues at coordinate 1,529,609,479 of NC_056729.1, forward strand.
GTATCACCTTGACTCCTGTCTTTCATACACTTCAGCCACATCTTGCCTGCTCTTTGAGTTGTGCTTTTCCCATTCAGTTCATGTCAGGTGTTTTCTCTGTGTAGAACTGCTTACCATATTTACATACGTAAGTAATAAATCCCACAATCAGAGACCCTAAAGTTAATAAACTGATTAATGTAAACTGGAGTGTTTGGTTTCCTTGTGTCAGTGCTTCACCCTCTTTGCTTGGTATTTAAGCATACCTCACCTCTACTCAGTGCAGGATTACGTGTCTAGTGGATGTGGAACTGAGAATGATAAGTGGTCTATTTACTGTTTCACTAGCACAGGATTTCAGACTAAAGTAGAAATGTCAGGCTTATTTCATATGTGTGAGCCTGGGCCTTCACTCTTACACTCCCACTGTTGATTTACTTACTTATACATATTTTTGTGGGGAAACTCTGACTGGGAAATAAACCCCCTTTTGAAAAAAAATGGAAATGGATAGTCATGGAGAAAAGCTCCAAGATTACATATACAGAGTTATTATGGAAACATGCAAAACATCTATTAACGTGACAGCATTTATAACTTTATGAGAGACGTATATCAAGTTTTAAAGCAATGAATTATTGCACTGTGCGATATACATACATTAAAGTGAGTCATTTAAACCAAATTAATAGACCATTTTGGTGCTTGCATTGTACAATACAGATACTTTAACTTTACCTAACTGCACATTGGGAGGTGAAGTGTCACTAGCTGCATATGTGTGCATACACACACACACACACACACACACACACACACACACACACACACACACACACACACACACACACACACACACACACACACACACACACACACACACACACACACACACACACACACACACACACACACACACGCACAAACACGCACACACACACACACACACACACACACACACACACACAGACACACGCACAAAAAGACATACACATGCATATAATCTATTTCGGCTTTGGCTGACCAGGTTGCAGATGACTGCAAGCTGGGTGCTGTCATCAATTCCCCTAGTGATGTGGACATCCTCCAAGATGGTCTCACCCAAACAAAAGACTGGTGCCATAAATATGGCCTCAAACTGAATGCCAAAAAATACATCATCATCATCCCCACAAATTATCACATTGATAACAAGGCTCTAAGCATGCAAACAGCCGGGAGGGACTTGGGAACCCAGGTTGATAGCAAACTGACTTTTGAGCACCATATAGCCTCCATTGTACAGAAAGCTTTCTACATGGCCCACCTCATTAGTAAGGGTATCTCATCAAGGGACAAGGTGGTCATAATCTCCCTGTATTCTTCTCTTATAAGACCAATTATTGAATACAATGCTGCTTTCAGCATATACCTCACAAAGCACATGCAGCAACTGGAGAGACCACAGAGATTCCTCACCCAGAGAATCCAGGGCCTCAAACATCTACCCTACACAGATAGGCTAAAAGCCCTGTCCCTCTACTCAGTCTCCTAAAGTCTCCTCAGAGGTGACCTCTGTTTGGCATACAAAGCAATCTCAGACCCTGCCCTGATGGGACTGCTGCATATCCGCAAGTCAAGCTCCACTAGAGTAACCCACATGCGAGACCTCAACCTGGTCTGTGACATCAATAGGACTTGTTGGCGGGACAGATTTATGTCCCAGAGACTCCCCCTTTTGTGGAACAGACTCCCTCTCCATGCAGATTACCTCATTAAACCTTTTTAGGTGTAACCTGGATAACTGGATGGGGAAAAGAAAATATACCCCTGGGATTCCACCTATGTCCCTGCTAGACAGTGGCATAGGGTGCTGATTTGCTGGAACATGGGCTAAATTCTTGGCTAGGCTTGTAGGGCCTCAGGGCCAATAGCCTAGTAACTTCCTATGATCCTATCCTATACATAAATGTAAGATGTGTACTACACACATGTACTTCATATATATGTGTGTGTGTGTGTGTGTGTGTGTGTGTGTGTGTGTGTGTGTGTGTGTGTGTAATACACATGGCAGTGTCCGTAGACTCTGATAAGCCATCTCAGTTGCTTTCTTCACCCAAATTATTGCCTTCTGACAAGGACTGCAAAACTATGGACAGGCTGGGCAAAAAGGTTGCACTTCTGCTACCCAAGCTTTTAGGGCTATAAATTATCAGACCCATATGTCTAGGTATATGTTGGCTCTTCTTTCTCAGGCCTGTTAACTTATTTCTGATTTTCCAGACTCTGAGGGTAAAACTTCTGTTCTTTCCTTGCTAGGGTCTTTCTCTCAAGTCATTTGTTATTCTATTAAATGTAGTTATGATGCAGCAGATGTCTCTTCTAGGGCTGCTGTTTTTGGTTCAGTTATGAGAAGGTATTTTTGGCTTAGGTTTCAAACTCTACCGAATGATATTAAAGCCAAGTTGATGGATGCACCTCTGGATTCTAAACTTTTGTTTGGGGAAGCTGCTGCTGGTTTGTTTAAGTCCCTTCAGGATAAGGGTAAGGCCATACGGGAACTTAAACATGTGTTTGTTTCTCCTGTGCCTAAATTTCAGAAAAACTACCCGGCTAAGCCTGCCTTTGTTCATAGGCAGTCATGTCCCTCTATTAAAGGTAAGAAGAGTGGCCAACAGACTCCTCCTGCTAAGGCTACTCAATTTTTGGGGACTCCGAAACCTTCCTTTCTGGACAAACCAGGTGCTGCCTGACTATCTGTCCCCTCCCAGACACATTCTTCTTTCTCTTCATCTTTCTCTTTCTTTTCTGGTTTGGCTTCAGGTCACTCAAGATTCCTGGGTTCTGTTGACCATTTGTCAAGGGTACTTCATGGTGTGGAAATCCCATCCTCCTTTTATGGGCATTCCTCAGCCTCCTTGAGAACATCCTCCCTTTTTACCGAAGGTTCTTCAAGATCTGTTGTCTCAGGGTATTATTCAAGAGGTGCCTGTGCCCTAAAGAGGGCACTTGGAGACCTATGCTAGACCTCTCTCATCTAAACACTTTTCTAAAGGTACTGTCCTTTCGGATGTTGTCCCTTCAGATTCTGTTTCTTCTCTTGCTCCCTCAGGCCTATATGTTGTCTCTGGATCTCAAAGATGCTTATCTCCATATTCCAATTCATTCTCTTTTCAGGAAGTTTTTGCATTTCTCTGTTGCTTCCTGGCATTTTCAGTTCTCTAATGTACCCTTTGGCCTTTCTACTGCCTCAAGGGTGTTAACCAAATGCCTGGGTCCTGTGATTCCCTTTTGCAGACTTCATGGGATCCAAATATTTCCTTACTTGGATGACCTGCTGATTCAGGCAGTTTACTATCACATGGCCAATCGTCAATTAGACTAAAGTGACAATTGCTGACACAAATAGTCGGAAATCAGAACACCGACCAACCAAAATAGCGAACGGAGCATTTCAGCAATGTTGAACGTCGACTTTGCTGAAATGCTCACATCTGCCCAAATCTAACAACACTGTATGCAGGGGGGCAAGCCTCCCTGCACCCCCACACTCCCCCTACTTATATATACAAACTCTGAGATTGCACTACAGTGAGGGTAAGGGTATATTTCCCCATCCCCACTATAGTGCAATCTGCACCACAATGTTGGAGCTGACAACAGCAGCCATTCACTCTTGTCAGCTTTGACATTGTGGTGAGCACCCTGCCAGTTCTGCTAAATGGGTTTCGCACATATTCTGTTTGTCTAAAAGACGATTGAATATGTGATAGTAAACCAATTCAGGTATCTTCTCCAGTGACCCTTTTGAAAAATCTTAATTTTGCCATATCCCTTCTTCAGAGCCTGGGGTTCACTGTAAATTTCAAAAAGTCTTCTCTGGCTCCTTCTCAGGATCATATTTTTCTGGGTTGCAGAATTCAGATGGTGCCAATGCTTGCATCCCTTCCCCTTCCAAATGACTTAACTCCGATTTCTTTCTTTCATTCTCTTCTTCCTCTGGCTTCCATTACCACCAGGGAGTTTCTGACAGTTCTGAATTTCATGCTTTCCAATGCCCCTCTGGCCCAACTTCATATGAGAAAGTTTCAGTGGTTTCTGAAGTCAGTGTGGCTTCAACATGCTCATCTTCTAGAATTTGTAATTCCCCTTCTTCCTTGCCTCAGACAGGAACTTCTCTGGTGGATTCAGTAGTTGTCTATGAATCTAGGGATCCTTTTCATCCCTCTCTTCCCTCTCAGGAATTGCTCACAGATGCCTTGGATGTGGGATGGGGGGGGGGCGACTTCTGGCTATCTAAAGGTACAGGGGTGTGGTCACCTTGTCAGCATAAGGAGCACGTCAATGTCAGAGAGATGAGAGCCCTTTTGCTTGCTCTTGAAGCCTTTCAGTCTCTATTTTTTCCAGGGCCTCTCAAGGTATTCACAGACAATACCACAGTGATGTGGTATATCAACAAGCAGGGTGGAGCGAGATCTTATCTTCTTTGCCAGTAGGCACTTCTGGTATGGGATCTTGCTATCAAATGTCAAGTGACTCTTCAGGCAGTTTATATCCCTTCCAGTCAAAACATTGTGGCAGACACTCTGAGTAGGTCCTTAACTCAGTCCCATGAATGGATGCTTCACAGGAATGTGTTTCTGGACATTATCCACCAGTGGGGTGTTCCTCAAGTGGATCATTTTGTCTCCCCTCTGAACAGACAACTTCCTCTGTTTTGTGCCAGAGTTCCATGTTCTTTGGTATCGAAGGTGGACACCGTCTCATTCTCTTGGAAGGAGATTTTTTTATGCATTTCCTCCCCTTCCTCTCATTCTGATGGTCCTGTTCAAAATCCAACAGGATGCTCCCAAAATCATGTTGATGACTCCCTTTTGGCTATAACAGCACTGGTTCCCTCTTCTTCTGCATCTACCCAGGGCTTTTCATCATAATTTACCTCACAGGGTAGATCTAATCACACAAGATAAGGGATCGCTTATCCATCCCCACCTGTCCACGATTCAACTGACATTGTGAGTGGTAGGATTTTGATTCCTCATAGACATCTTTTTTTCTGAGGATGTGCTACAAGTCCTGCAGGAGGCCAGGAAATCCTACTTATTCAAATGGAAGAGGTTTTCTTTTTGGTGTCTCTCTTGTAACCTGGACCTAGTTACTTTAGTTACTTTAGATGCACCTTTGGTTCTCTCTTATTTTTGTGCGTTGTTCAATGCTGGTTTGGCCTATTCTTCTATTAATGACCACCTATCACCTATCTCTGGTTGTCTGCCTTTTTGTCCTCCTTTAGCTGCTAGATTTGAGGTGAGACAGTTTTTTTAAAGGTGTCCTTAATATTAGACCTCCCAGAAAGCCTGTTCCTCCTCCCTGGGATCTTAATTTTGTTTTAAAGAAATTGACTCAGGCTCCTTTTCAGCCTGCTCATTCAGCTTCCTTGCAACATTGTTCCTGGAAGACTGTTCTTTTGTTAGCACTTACTTTTGTCAGATGAGTGTCTGAGTTGCAGGCCCTTATTGCTTGTCCTCCTTTTTTGATTTTTCATGAGAACAAAGTGTCCTTGCGCACAAACCCTTCTTTTATGCCGAAGGTGGTTAATGAGCTATCACTTAATCAGTCTATTAATCTGCCTACTTTCCTCCCTCTCCCCAAACTGACAATGAGAGGGTGCTGCATACTTTGGACATGCGCAGACAACTTAAAATTGATTTGGATATGACCGAGTCTATCAGAAAATATGATCAGTTGTTTGCTTCTTTTCATCCTAGATCTTTGTGGCTTGCTGTATTCAAGCAAACTAGTTCTTCTTGGATTTCTAAGACTACTTCCTTTTGTTACACATTTCATGGCAAAAGCCTTCCTTTTTCAATTAAGGCTATTCTACTAGAGCTGTGGCCTCTTCTGGTGCTTTTTTCCAAGGCTTAGATACTAATTCTGTTCCTGAACCAGGTACTTGGACTTCTGTGCACACCTTTACCAAGCACTACAAGTTGGATGGTATCTCTAGAGCTAGGGCTGGTTTTACTAGTTCAGTTCTTCATGTATTTTTAGGGAACTCTTCTGCCCTTTCCTCCTCTCAAGTTTCTTCTTGAGCTTTGGCACTATCCCATATTATTAAGAATACTGTAACACTGAATGTAAGGACATAGTACAGTTGTGTAAAATCTTACCATAACAGTAGATGTCCTTGCTTTCACTGCTGCATTATTCACTCCCTCCCTCTATCCCTCTAGTTCTTTACCCTTCCTGGATGTACAAGTTACCTCTTGGGTTCCTTGGACTGGTGTTCTTCCTGGGGCAATCAGTTCTGTTTTTGGTAAGCCTGGACATCACCTTTATGCCCTACCTTACACAGGAAGCATATGGTGATGTTCGTCATACTTTTTAAATTCAGAAGTCTTTGGAAGATTGGCCAGATATCTGGCTTCCGTAGCAGGGAATCTGGCATAATATTAGACTAGTATCTCACAGGACACACAGTAGCAAATCCCACCCCAACCACGCCTCCAGCCCAGCAATGGAGCACTGCATGAACATTCATTTCTGTGCCGAAATGAATGTAATGAATATTGATGACCAAATCTAACTTCGGCATGCAAAAGTCAAAGTAAGTAGTTGTTATTTACGGAAAAGGCAAAAACACCTGCATAAGTTAAAAAATCATCTGTTTCATCGGTTGCACACTGTCACTGTTACAACTATTACACCATTTAAGAAAGAAAATGAACAGGTGCCAATTCAAAGATAGGGAAATAAAACCACTTACTGTAGTGTACTCAGTACAATTTTGCAAACAAAGCACTTTTCCAAAAAGTACTCATTCTTACTTACTTATGATACACATAGTCCGCTAGCCAAATGTAATGTGTTATGAAATAGAACATTAAGAAATGTCAATGGAATGAAATTACATTTCCAAAAACTAATTCAAAGTTAAAAGCAGATGAAATACATAAAGAATGATGTTAAACGATACAAAGCAGTTACTGTCCCAAGTGACACAGTAATCAAAATAATGGAACAGTTTTTTGGCAAAAAGATTTAAAGGGTGGAACACTTTTACTGCTTAAAGAAAAGGGTTGCACTCCTTAATAGTAATAAGCAGATACTGAACAGAGTCATTAATAATTAGTGTGCACATTCTTTTTCACTTGTACGAAAAAAAGGCCACCAGCCTAACTTGGAACTTACAAAATCAATTGACTTGCAATTGCAAAAGAGTTGTTTCGGTAGTAACATTGCAAATGGGACACTTTCCAATTACACACTGCCATACATATTACAGGATTTCTTTACTTAATAGTTTATGAATACATGTCATTTTCACTGTGAACTAAGCACTGTGCCAGGGTGCTTCCTATGAAATGTTACTAAGTATACCTCTCAACCTCTTAAAGCAAGAAATCTGGACAAAACCATAAATAAAAGAGGACAAAGGCCTAAAAATAGGGACAATTTTTATATATTGGTCTTACTAACCTAGAAAGTTGATAGAAGTAGCATGAATTTCCTGAAGAGTATGAAGTGTCTTCTTCTTCTTCTTTCGGCTGCTCCCGTTAGGGGTCGCCACAGCAGATCAACTGTTTCCATTTCTTCCTGTCCTCTGCATCTTGCTCTGTCACACCAACCACCTGCATGTCCTCTCTCACCACATCCATAAACCTTATCTTAGGCCTCCCTCTTTTCCTGTTACCTGGCAGCTTCATCCTTAGCATCTTTTTCCCAATATACTCTGCATCCATCCTCAGCACATGTCCAAACCAACGTAATCTTGCCTCTCTGGCATTGTCTCTAAACAATCCATCCTGGGCTGACCCTCTAATGTACTTATTCCTAATCCTGTCCATCTTCGTCATACCCAGTGCAAATCTTAACATCTTCAACTCTGCCATGTCAATCTCTGACTCCTGCCTTTTTGTCAATGCCACTGTGTCCAACCCATATAACATAGCTGGTCTCACAACCCTCTTGTTGACCCTCCCTTTCACTCTTACTGGTACTCGTCTGTCACAAATCACTCCTGACACTCTTCTCCACCCATTCCATCCTACCTGTACTCTCTTCTTCACCTCTCTTCCACACTCACCATTACTCTGAACTGTTGATCCCAAGTACTTAAACTCATCCACCTTCGCCACCTCTACTCCTTGCATCCTCACCATTCCTCTATCCTCCCTCTCATTCACACACATATATTCTGTCTTAGTCCTGCTGACCTTCATTCCTCTTCTCTCTAGAGCATATCTCCACCTCTCCAGGGTCTCCTCCACCTGTTCCCTACTCTCACTACAGATCACAATGTCATCTGCAAATATCATAGTACACAGGGACTCCTGTCTGATCTCGTCTGTCAACCTGTCCATCACTATTGCAAATAAGAAAGGGCTCAGAGCTGATCCTTGATGTAATCCCACCTCCACCTTAAACACATCCGTCACTCCCACCGCAGACCTCACCGCTGTCACACTACCCTCGTACATATCCTGTACCACTCTTACATACTTCTCTGATACTCCCGACTTCATCATACAATACCACAACTCCTGTGTAGGCACCCTGTCATATGCTTTCTTTAAATCCACAAAGACACAATGCAACTCCTTCTGACCTTCTCTGTAATTCTCCATCAACACTCTCATAGCAAACATCGCATCTGTAGTGCTCTTTCCTGGCATGAAACCATACTGCTGATCACTAATCATAGACTAAAATATCTGTCATTAGTTTCTGACTTCTATCTTTAATGACTTAACAATAAGTTGCCAGAAATCCACAATGATATGCAAAAGGGATCAAAAATATGAGGAAAAAATCTGAACGTACTGGAAATTCTGTACATTTAAGAGGTATGTTTACTAGTGCAAGTTGTACAAAAGTAATACTGACGTGTCCACTGTGTTTCATAATAAACCACAAAGTAGTAGTTCACTCCTTTATGCACTTTTCTTAAACTTGGAACGAGTGCTGTTCAACTGCATCAATATGCAAGAGGTACAACCAATGTGTGCATGAGGTCACACAGATATCTGCATACCTGTCACTCATGTGCCGTTTCCACACCCATTTCCCTGTCAGTCATTATGGATATGCCCACTTCTGCACAGAACTGGCTGCGAGGTACTTCAGTAATAAAAAGCCGGGAATCCAATATCATTAAAAGAAAAAGACAGGCAGCTAGCTCTATGAATCATTTAACAGTGAATAAGCTGGTGATATTTAGAAGTAACAAGAGTCAGCCCTTAGTGCTATCATGGTTAAGTAGCTTGAATGACCAATTCTCCTTGCACAAGACAACATGCAACCTCCAAATTGTTCATACAGCAACGGGGAGTAAAGTATATCATAAAGAAATTAGAAAATGTTTTCAGTCTTTATGGAAGTTTAGACTGATCAAACGTGCTCTATAAACATAAAGCAGATGTCCTCCAGAATGGTATAGCAGGTACTAACCTCCATGATTCAGTAAAGGTCAGTGACCTCCAAAGAATTTTAGCATTTAATAAATTATATTTCCTAAGTGTTAACTATATGCTATAGTTTGCATATACTATGTTTTATTTCCTACAGCAAGTCATTGTCTACAAAGGCAACCATAAGCAGTGGAGCTGAGGCAACCAAAAGAAAAGCTGACAATGAAAGAACATACTAGACAAGATGTGTAGATAAAAAGAAGTGCTATTCTACAGTAATTACCCTTTTGTCTCTGTAGTAGAGTATGTAGCCTTCCACCCACTCCCAGCCATTCATCCACCCCCTCACTTTCATGCTGAGTGTTAGCACTAAGAAACTAGGCCACCTCTGTTCATTTGACAAGCAACAGCAAATCTGATAATTATATGTGTTGAAATATTGCAACCAGAGAATATTAAACATAACTACAAGCTTTCAGTGCTCAAACATGGCCATTTGCACAACGTGCAAGGCAACATATCTGTCACATTGTGATGTATATTCTGAGACAAGCTACAGAGCTCTGTAATACATAGATGCCAAATACCAGATGTTGTAATATACCTTTGCAAATTAAAAATCTGTTCAATGACACTCATTCTAATTAATAATCAACAATACTTTCTAAAATCCACTATGTGTTAAAATACCCCTGAAGATTTCTTTTTGCATTTTCTTTTAACTAATCACTTGTTCTTTTACACATTAATTCATGCAGGCATATAGTGCATTTTAAAATTACTCTCCACCAAACATTATACTAAAGCATAATCCATGAATAAGTAAGCAATTAAAGTACAAAAGGAAGCAAATCGAAAATTATCATTGTGCAGAATTTGCTGCAGATTGTACAAATAACCTTTTGAATGTCAGTACTCATACTAAATAATATGAAGACCTGAAACCATTGCTTCTAAAAAATCATATAAATCCCCAAAACACTAGCAGGTACAGTATAATTCTGTATTAGAATATGGTGTTCTCTTTATTGGCTTCAGAGTGACTGATGCATCTTTCACTCTGCCCTATTATCTTCTAGGCGACTGTTAGCAAACAAAAGTGCCATTGAGTTTTATATTCTCACCAGAGAGTAGCATTATGAAAACAAGTCAACTATAATTGACTTGAACCAATCATATATATAATAAATATGATTATTACTTGACATAGTAAAACTGCTTTCTTCTTTTTTTATTATTTGGGTTTCAACCCCTACAACATTATCCTTACAACACTGCTACCCAATGCCCGATGTCCACACTTGGCTTATCAGCAACTACAAACTTCCCCCGACTTACTCTGTATCTTCAGTAAGTCAGTTGTGAAACCTAAGGTTGTCCTGAGGGTCTTCGCCAATGGCATTCCATTCAAGGGCATTTTTTGTGGTTATGCCCTATCCACCTTCCAAACCCATTCACCTATATTTTCGGACCTCGTCAGAATGGTTACTACCCTCATTGGTCCATGCCTCCCCTTAGCAAGCATCATCAGTTTATCAGGCAAATGGTCTTTGATATAAATCTCCTTAGTATGTTGGCAGAACTCATTTTAATTCTTTGCCCATATATCTGAAAAATAGGTAATCCTGCTAATATATTGAATTCATACCCCAGGGGAAAGTAACAGATCAGGTAAATAAATAAATAAATAAAACATTAGATTTCATGCACACTAGTTAAAAATAAATTATAAATGACCTGACCCAGCTCAGGGTAAGGGATACAGAGAGGTTTATTTATGAGAGTTCACCATAGGCTCACACACCTACAGCCAATTTTGAGGATTTTTAGCTCAGTCTGTCAATTATTTACTTATGTTAAAATATGAGTACCTCCATCCTAATTGGTTGTTGCTCCTCTCTTCCTGCCAACTTTTCCTATACTTTCCTTTTCTAAATTATCCACGTGGTGTTACTGGAAATGTGCACACTATCACTCTGGACCATTTCCCATACTGTTACAAGTTTGATTGTAAATTAAAGAAAAAGAGGTAAACCGTTGCTTAATTATTACATTTTTTGCCTTGTTCTCATGCAGTCTCACTCCACAACTTAAAAAAATGCATTATTGTTTCATCTGTTACTCTGTACTTGACTAAAATGAAAATTTGTATTGCTTGTTTGCTTAAGCTGTTATTTGAAATGCCGTAACGCAGAATATATCTTTATGCTGAACAATACCATTTTTTTCTAAGCTCATTACAGCTTTTTAAGAAAGTCAAACATTAACTTGCTTTATCTACAACTGCTTGGCCTTTGCAGCTAAGCTCCAAATGATTACGATTTTCTATCTATTATGTGAACGCTCTAACGTTAATTCAAGGCAATCCAATTATAGAGTGTTTGTGTAACTTTTAACTGCTGTGCATATTATATGACCTTAGTCCTATGAGCTGTAAAGCTTTCCTAGCTTATGAATGATAACACATGTTTTATACTGCACTAGGCAAAAGCTATAAAAGTATTTTGTTTTTACTCTTCCCTACTTTTCTGTCCTACTATCCCACTGTACCTTGTATATTAAAGTAATATTACTCATTTATGCTATGCATATAAGTATAATCTAACCCCTCCCACCTCTCTCCCTTTTCATAGATTCAACAACACAAACCTTTTTAGTCATCCCTGCGAGCTCTACAGTGTGAACCACAATCTTATTGGTCTCTTCATTTGAAAGTTTAAGCTCTGCCACCCCTTTCTCATACCTTCCAAGCCATGTATGTGCCATTTTAACCTATAGTTTATGAAATATTTCAGCCCTTGGTCATCTGCTGCACATCACCAGTCTGCCTTGTACTCCCACCCCTCTCCACACTACTATACCACTCTGTGACGATATGCAAAGGATGCCAGCCTAGCTAGATAGAATTTTGTAGATAATTCTGTCATTTGTAAATATTAATATAAGCCACAGGCTTGTTCTCTTAAATGTGAAAAGACTGTATTGGATGTTGAACTGCAAAAATGTAACAACAGTGCTCTCTGCTGTAAGAAAGCTGATAACTCAAGCATTTTATGACTGTTTTGATCTCAGGGCTCGGAGCCATGGTGTCTGAACCAGCAGATTCTTTCTATTGTTTTGAGACCAGAGTTAATTGCTAGATTTTACATATATAATGTCTTTAATTGCTGTAGCTTCCCGACCAGGTGCAAGCTTGCTAAGAAATGTTACTGTAGAGTTTCTGTTAGCCTGGGAAACCAGAGAATTATTAAGAATGATGTAATCTAAAATGAGTCAGCAGGATGTATTATCAATTTAAAGGACTTTCTCAGAGACAGAGAGAAAGAGAGTATTTTGCATTTGTCTTCAGGACTGACCACTCACCAGCACTTGCTATGCTCTGTCTGTATGTAAGTAGGATCTTAGACTTTAGTGTCTCTCCTAGAACTAGATAGAAGATAGTAAGTTTAGTCTAGCTGTTTTCTATATTTATGTCGGACTATTCTACAGTATTATTTTAAGCATTTTCCTGTGATCTCTAAACTCTTGACTAGCACTGTGTTGAATTGTGGAGATTTATCTTGTGTTTTTACTATTTATTAAATATTTTTAAACCTTTCAACTGTGGCTGTTTTGTGTAAATGTAATTTAAGCTCTAGAGTACATTGCATTTATATAGTGATACTGTACAAAGCTACGCCAAATAAGCCTTGTAGCTCAGTCATACTTACCATTTGGATAATAATATTGCACAGTAATAATTGGACATCCTTTGGTAAGGGCCTTTTTAGTAGCTGAAAAGTAAGGGTCCTGGTTGCAGTGATTACTACCTTATAGACTGGATAGTAGAGGCACAGCTAGTGAACCTGTGTCAGCCTTCCCCAGGGGTGTAAAAGTGTGTGTGTGTGTGTGTGTGTGTGTGTGTGTGTGTGTGTGTGTGTGTGTGTGTGTGTGTGTGTGTGTGTGTGTGTGTCAGCTAATTGGGCAGGGATATGAAGCACTACTTGGACACAGAGAGTGCTAGGAGGACTTGGCTTGGGACCCTGGCTAAGGACCCCACTCTATAGCTGTGTCAGTGGGGAATCTTATAGGGGATCTGGAGAGAAAGGGAGAAACCAACCCCAGACTGACTGTGATCTCTGTGTGCTCTTAAGGGAAATTGTACTTTACTGTGTGTGTATTTGTTATCCTTCCCAGTGTGGACACCCCTCACTGGTGTTAGTGGTGAGGATTGAGGCTCCTTGATTCCTGGGCCAGCACAAGGGTGTCACACCCTCAATTAGTGTAGACCCATTGGCTCTTTCTTACTTTTTAACTTATGCTATTACCTGTCTACCCAGCTAAAGTAAATGTTATAGCTGCATTTCTGCTTCCTATTCTACCTCATTTCCCTTAACTAGACCACTTATTTTTTTTGTTGTTTTTTCCCTTACCATCAAACTAACTAGCTATCTCTACTTTATACCTGCATTCTTCGCTCCTTAACTTTCCTCTTTCTACCAGCCTCTATATCTCTCCTAACACTTATCCTACCATCTGCCTCATAGCCCATTTTCCTCTCTATCCTGCTTACAATGTACTTATCCACTTCTAATCTTTCTCTTCTTTTCCCTTATCTGTCTAAGAATTCTAACACCTCTTCTTTCTGCTCACATAGGATTATAGCACAATTTATGTGTAGTTTTCTTTTTAGAATTACTGCAAAACTTCAGCTAATTTCAGACTTACTGATTGTTCCTGGCAGTTCCTTCTGTCAGAGTCAGATCCAACCCATTCCATTCTCCATCACTTCACTCGGGCTCACTCCACTCCCCTACCCTACCCTCATTTCCCATCCACCCCACTATATCTAAATTTATATCCTTTAGCCACACCTACTACCATAAAACAACAAATCAAATTCAAATACTTCCTTATTCTAATACCCACCCAGTAATAGTAGTACTACCCATACCTATGCCCCCTCCATTTCATAAATACTCTTCCTTCTCATACTATACTACTACTATTACTAGCCCTACTCTTTCAACTCCCCTCATACAATTCTACCTTAATTTTCACTAAACACACATCTGTAACCACTCTCCTATCCATCCCATCTTAAAGCTACTCTGAAATACACCCTATCAAATAACTCCACTACTTATTCTTTCTACAAACTATTAAACTCTCTGTTCAGACTGTACCCTCTCCCTTCTGCTCCACATTAACATCTCCAAAAAACCTACTCTTACACATCCCAACTCATCTATTTTTTCAACACTATTGCATTGTGGTGACATCCATCCCAATCCAGGTCCTACTATAACAACACTCCCTACTGCAGCTAACCCCGCTAACAGCTACAATTCATTACATATTTCTACACTAAACTTACAGAGCATTCATAATAAAATTACTGATCTGCATGCCAGGCTAGCTGATAATAAATCTGATATTCTTGCACCTACCAAAACTTGGCTAAAACTAAATATAAAAGATTCAGAATTCCTCCCACCTAACTACAATACAATAAGGGGTGATAGAACCAACAAAAAAGGAGGTGGTGTTGACATCCTTTTCCCTAATACCTTTAACTTATTCCCATATAATTATCATATCCCCCAATTCTCCAGTGCTGAAATTCTGGTATCCTTTCTAAAAATAAATAACTCAAAAAATCTTTGTATCAGTCCTATATCTGTGTGTGTGTGTGTGTGTGTGTGTGTGTGTGTGTGTGTGTGTGTGTGTGTGTGTGTGTGTGTGTGTGTGTATATATATATATATATATATATATATATATATATATATATATATTCCCCCTGGTAATAATATACCAGTTTTTGAAGAAATACTATTTTGGGTCTCCCACACTATAAAAAACAAAACTATAATACACGAGACATGAACATCAACTGGTTAAATATTAGTTCAAAAATTCCATCCTGAAATATTAACCTGTTTTATTTCATCCAACTTATCACCTCCCCCACTAGATATAATAACAGTACAAAGGAAGGTTCCATCTTACACTGGATCTTATTTTCTGACACCACTAAGATCTCATCAGCTGGTACCCTCCCTAACACATTACGTGATTACCTTCCTGCCTTTGTTACTTGAACTAAACCCCCTTTCCATAAAAAACATCACTTCAAGCATGTTAGGAACCAATCTCACTTTAACTCCCAGACATTCAACCACATCCTGAAAAGTATCAATTGGAATAACCTAAAAATCTCTCCCCCTAGACAATGCTCCAAACTATTTTAACACTACCTTTCTAACAATATTAGACAGTCTTGCACCCCCCCCCCCCCCGGAATAAAAAGACTGAAAACTAATGATGCTCCATAGCCAACTAAACCTACAAAAGAGCTAATGCTAACTAGGGACAAAACCTGGAAATTATGGAAAAAACAGAAAAACAATTCTGATCTAATAAAATTCAAACAACTTCACAACCAAGTGAAAAGATTTGTATTCAAAGGCAACAAAGCATACTACCTAAAGCTTAAAAAAACATAAGCATAACCCTAAACAATTATGGACATCCATTGGAACTCTCAGGTACAAAAAGCTACCCTTACCCTTACCCAGACAAAACACCAGAACAAATAGCAAGTCTGTTTAACTCAGACTTCATAAACACAATAGCTAATATTACAGCTAACTTCTCACAACCTCTCTCTACAACATAGATTTCTCGTTAAACCGTACTTCCTCAATACTCACAGTCCCAGTTCCCCTCAACCACGTACACAAACTTAGTCACAATAAATACCTTGCCTGAATTCACACTCACTACAGTCACAAACTCAACCATAAAAAGACTACTTCTTAAACTAAAACCCAGCTCCAATGCACCAGACAGTTTACCCACAGAATACCTAAATGTTTCTGCAGATGCTATTGCTTACCCTATTAGCATACTCCTTAACAGATCCATCCAAGAATCTTATGTCCCCAACCTTTGGAAAAGAGCTTATATTCTACCCCTCCACAAAGGTGGTACCTCAACCAATATTTTTAACTTCTGCCCCATAGCTATTCTTTCTCCCATCTCCAAACTCCTTGAACAAAATGTGTAGACATGCAACTTGTGCATTTTCTTTTTAATAATCAAATCCTATCTCAAACTCACCATGGTTTCAGACCAGGTCACAGTACTTCAACTGCCCTATTATTCTTCATGGACTCTGGGAAAATTGTGTCCACTCTATTTCTTGACTTATCAAAAGCCTTTGATACTATCTCTCACTCACTCCTTCTATCCCAGCTTCCAACAATCAGACTATCTGCTCCATCTCTCAACTGGTTCAAAGCCTACTTGTCTGACAGAGAACAGGCAGTAAAATGGCACAACTCAATATCCCCATATATTCACAACTCCACTAGTGTTCCCCAAGGCTCTATATTAGGACCTCTACTTTTCAATATATTTATCAATAACCTTCACTCATCATTTAATCAGGGGTCTCTTGCACAGTAAGCAGTCGACTCTATTATATGCTCTGCTGAAAATACACCACAACTACAACACATCACTCAATCTGCATTTTCCTTCAAAGATATATGGCTCCACAACAACCATCTGTATTTAAATCCCAATAAAACCAAATTCACAATATTTACACCCAAGAAAAATACTTCCATCAACAAATCTCAATTTACCATACTTTCTCTGAACCGCACAAAAATTGAAATAGTTAGCCACAACAAACTGCTAAGAGTCATAATTGATGAAAGCCTAAAATTCGACCTACACATACAACATAATATCAGAAAGACGCACCAAAAACTGGGCCTTCTTTACAGGCATAAATATTTCCTTTCTCCTCCTACTAAACAAGTACTTGCTTCCACCTATCTACTTCCTTCTCTTGTCCATGGCACCCTCAAAATTAAATTAGAAACATGCTATAACAATGTTGCAAAGCTCGCAACCAAAACCTGCCCATCCACCCACCACTGCACGAACACCCATAAAATCACTAAACTGGATTGAGTTCCCCTACTACCTCACCTATCTTCAACTAACTACCACACACAAAATACTCTTCAAACCTCAAGACTGTCCTGCCATAAATTCCCACTATAATCCCAATAGGTTCCCAAGATCAGAAAATCAACACCTCCTGCAAATTCATAAACCCAAGCTACCAGTTGGTCAACTATTGTAGTCCTGGGCAATAGCCAAAACATGGAATCCCTTACAATAGCTATTCAAAGCCTTGTTTCTTTCAAATCATCTCTGTGTGACCACCTCCACTCTACCTGGATCTGTAATTGTATTAAGCCTCCTCCTCCTTCTATTACCTAGATGTCAGCACCCTCTTATCATTCCCTTCATCTTCTAATGCATCTAATAATCTACTCTCTGCTGATTTCTAATATAATTACCTAACTACCCATTCTCTCTTTATTTCACCTTTTAATATTAACAATATTCTTCCTATTTCTCTATCTCAAGTTCTTTTTTATACTCTCCTCTATACCCCCTGCTTCTACCACTGCCTAATTTTTCCTCATCCTTTATGTACTATTTTCACATGTTCTCTAATATTTTGCAACTCCTATAACTTGCTCATAGTAGTTGATTTTATAAATGGAAGCCCAGAATCCTTGCAAAATGTGCATGCTAGGTAGTTGATATAATGTTTACTCATGTCTGTGCAAATTGTAATTAAATTGCTTTGTAATATGTTTGTGCTGAGTGTTTTTGTATTTACTAAATATGTTTCTTATGGAGCTTTTCTTCCCAGGCCTCCACTGAAAATGAATTCTTCTTGGCCCAGTGGACTATCCCAGTAAACAAATGCCAATAAATAAATAAATATTGTTTCTGCTTCTCTGGTTTAGTTCTTATATTTATAAACACAGTGCAAAGAAATATAAAAGCACTCTGCACACTGTGTTTAGTATGTTGTTATTGAAGATAATGATTAATAGTCAAGGCTCGCAGTCCTTAAAGGCAGCGTTCAAAGCACCCATGCTCTTTATGATTTGCACACTGCAGTTCATAGTACACAATAGTGTACTTGGTGCTCCTGTTACCTTTTTTTCCCAAGCCTTTCTACAGCCAACAGCGGCTGTGCTGCATGACATCATAGCACAGCAGGGAAAACTATAACATAAGTTATATTCTGTATACATTACTACACGGGTTTTCCTTGCAGCACTGTGCCCCACCACCATGCATGAGTGTTAACGCTGTGCAAGCTCCCATTGGTGGGAACTTACCAGCATCACTGTGTGAGGGTGGGTCATGTATAACTGTAGAATTAGGTTTGCCTACACAACATAGTACTCTGTTATGTTGCACATTTTTATATACAGATCAGCAAACGAAGGAGATTTTTGTGCTGCCAAGTTTAACAAGTTCGGTTTGCATGCACGTTACTTTGTTGGGAATAGTCAGCACTCTGAAACATATCATCAGGAAAGGGGGTGGTTATACTCCTTACTAACAGAATTATGCCTACGCAGTGGGGTAAGACTGTATATAATGTCTTACACCATTGTGTACCAGTTTTTATGAATCACAAAGTGCTTTTGTACACTGTTCCACAGAGTACAAGCCCTGCTCCATGGCACACGTTATATGAACAGAACCCAAAGTATGGATATCTGCATGTCCTCCCTTTTTCCATGTGGAATACTGCTGGTACATCAAGTTCCTCCTATATTCCAAAGGCATGCTGATATGGGAGTAAACCTAGCAAAAACCCACATGAACACAGGGAGGAAATTTTAAGTGATGCACTACTACACCACTGTGCAGAGGAGTTTTATATGTTAAATACCATATACAAATTTAAAATAACATATATAAGCCTTGGGCATCAGAAGAACTATACAAAAAATAACCACTCCCTTATTATCCCTCTTCCAAAGATACATTCACCATCTAGTCCACAAGACTTTATACCCATCAATGGCATTAGCCTATAAAGAAAAATGTTTGAAAAGCTTCTCTACAACAAAATTAACAGTTAAATCATCAAATATGACATTTTCATAAACCTACAAAATGGCTTCAGGAAAAGGTCTTAACATCCTTATTACACTTAACAGAGCAACACAGTGAATCTACTCAACCTTAGAGAATGGTAACCAAGGTGCCAGCATTTTCATTGGATTGAAATGGGTCTTTGAGGGAGTTAGTCACAACCTTCTTCCTTGAAAAAACTATTTTAAATTTAGCATTCAGCACCAATGGTCTCAACTGGCTAGTCAGCTACTTAAACATGACCTTCTATATTCTAAATCTCATTCAACTCTCCAACACTGTTACTCTCCGTTTAGGTGTGCCTCAAGGGTAAGTTCCTGTTCCCATTCTATTTTTCTCTTTATTGTTGACATCACCAATTCTGTATCCCAAAATGCCATAGTAATTCATACTGACAATATCTTTCTCTGTTGTTTTTCCTCCACCCTGTATCACCATCAGTGAAACCTAAAAAAATAGTTCATCATCATCCACGCCTACTTTATCAATGATGATCTTCAACTTGACCCCTCCAAATCAGCAAAAATGTTATTTAGTACGCCTTGTAAGCATCAAATTACACCAAAATTATAATTTTTGACATTCATAACAACCAGATTTCCAGAAGCAGGGGCATATCCAGCACCTTAGGCAGCTGCCTAATTCCAATGATAGCAAGGGGGCAAGTAAAATGTCCAAATAAAAAGAAAAAGAAAACATTAAAATATCCAATGTGCATGCAAGCACACATAAATGAGTCAATGTCAGATGAGGATATATATACACACACAAGTGATAATCAGACAATAACAGAGATTGACGCTATATACTGTAAGCACACCACATCTGGGAACTGGCATGACAGAAATTTGATTTATTGCTTCTGAGATTTTACTGCTTTGCTTTTAAGTGGAGTACTGAATTTTGAAGTAAGGGCTAAACTGTCGCCCGGAGATTTGATGTATTGCTTCTGAACAGGGTGTTTTGTTGAAGTGTGTGTGTGTGTGTGTGTGTGTGTGTGTGTGTGTGTGTGTGTGTGTGTGTGTGTGTGTGTGTGTGTGTGTGTGTGTGTGTGTGTGTGTGATTGTGTGTGTTTAATGCCTCAGTTAGAGGAACACTCTCATTTTAAGTGACTTGCCTGTACCTTAGCTGCCAAAGGCAAGAGACTTAGTCCTGCACACAAACTGCCAGATCTCCATTAACTTTTTTTTCTTTTTTAAATCACTGAGGATTATAGTCAGTCATAAGAATTTCATGTTTTTTTTCTTTTTTTTTTTTTTGTTTTCTTATATGGTTTCATATAGTTTTTCCAAACAAGCAATGAAGTACATGATGGCTCATTGCACACTGAAAGAACAGGTCCCATGGTGCAGAGGAATAAAGTCCTCGCTGCACCCCTGATAACCTGTGTTTTAGTGGTATGAGCACAGGTAGGATTGGACAGTGGAGTATGGGAGTCAGTGGCTATCACCATCTTCCCAATGGTGAGAAAACAGAGGCAGACTAGAAATAGCAACATTAAAAATATGGTGAGCTCCATGCTGTAAGTAGTGTGCAGCTTGATTAACAAATTTTGCATTAGTGAAAGTGCTCATGCATCTCCTAAGACAGCCATATTGGAACTTGCTAGGCTGCCATGGGATGGTTGGGTTAGGGCATACTCCTTGGCAGCGATATGACACTGTACCAGTCTTCTCAAACTTCTCACTGGCCCTGGTCTGTGGGTCAAGTAGAGCCCAGAGAAGGCTAGGACAGGATTGGTAATCCCAGTGAATGAGAAGATGAGCTGGGGAGGATGGGGGATGATTGTCAATTGCAGCTAAAAAATACATTATAGGTTCATAGGTAGGTACGAGGCTATCAGCCCAAGGGCCTAAGTAAGCCTAGCCAACAAGGTTCCCTGGCTTATGCCACCCAAGAAAGTTATTTTCCTGTGCCCCTGTCGAGCAGAGCTACAGAAGTGATCACCGGAGTGTACTTCCTATTTCCCATCCAGTCATCAAGATTTTTATTGAAGAGTGCTAATGAGGAACTTTGCTTGACATAGATGGGTAGCCTGTTCCAGAGTATGGGAAGTCTCTGGGACAGGAATCTATCCTTCCAGTATGTCCTGTTTATTGTGGTGACAAGCTTTAGGTCCCTAGAGCATGTAGCTTGGAGGGATTGGGATTTCTTTAGGTGCAGCATGTTCATCAGCTCTGGGTTTGACATAGCTTTATATGTTTAGCAGAGATCACCTTGGAGTAGTCGATATGCTATGGAGTAAAGCTGGAGTTTTTTGAAATGGTCAGTGTAGGGCATCTGTTTGAGGCCAGTAGTCCTCTTTGTGAGGTACTTCTGTGGCCTTTCCAGCTGCTGCAGATGTCTTGTGAGGTACATTCCAAAAGGGGCATTGTACTCTATAATGGGTCTAATGAGTGTCGAGTAGAGTGGAACAATGACCTCTTTTTTCCTGGATGAGGACCCTTTTGGGATGAGGTGTGCCATGTAGAAGGATTTCCTGACTACTGTGGCAATGTGATCATCAAAGGAGAGACTACTGTCCACCTGGATCCCAAGGTCTCGTATTACACATTCGGCATTAAGTAAACTGCCGCCTATGTGGTAGTTCATGGGTACAGAGTTTTTACAAAAGGGGATGACAATGCACATTTTGGCATTGAGCTTGAGGCCATGGCTCTGACACCAGGCATCTGTCTCAGTGAGGCCCTTTTGTAGGATGCCCACATCATTTGGGGACTCAGCTATGGCTCCTAGTTTGCAGTCATCTGCGAACTTCACTAGCCAAAGGCCTTCTGTGCTAGCCTGTACTTCAGAGAAGTAGATACCAAACAGGAGAGGTCCCAGGCCTGAACCCTGTGGTACTCCACTTGTCACTGGTTTGAAGTCAGATTTGGAGTCTGCAACTTTTACAGTATGGGTTCTGTCAGTGAGCCAGTTGGCAACCCATCTTGTGACGTAGGGATTTATGCCTAGCTGAGTAAGTTTAGCTATAATTCTAGAATGGGGGATGGTGTCGAAACCAAACCAAATACTATGCACGTGGGGGATGCAAGGCCCAACCAAACTATGAAGAAACAAAATTGGCCAGCAATATTAGCAGTCAAATATGCAGCCAAGCACCAGATAGTAAATAATCAGACTTTTTATTAAATAAAACAGACCGGTTTCGGCAACTTAATGCCTTCTTCAGTGTTGAACAAACAATCAAAATCACCATAATGGAAAATGCAAATTTATACAAAACATTAACCAATAGGCATATGGATGTGTTGTAAGACCTCATGAATTATGTATAATATATTGTGTGGAAGCCAACACATAATATGAAAACATGGTTAAAAAAGAGGAGCATAGTGCCCAAAGACTATAATGCCAAAAGCCCTCAAAAACCAATGTCATAATAGCCATTATTTATAAATCAAACCTACTAGTTTCCCAATTTAATGACGTTCCATTAACAAGCTCTAAAACAGAAATCTTATCTATCAAACTACAGATAAACAACAATAAAGCAATCTATCTAATATGTATGTACCTTCCCCCTGGCAACAATACCCAAACACTAGAAAGCCTACTTAGTCCCCTGTCCAGTCAACTACCCCAAGAAACCATAATACTTGGTGACTTCAACATTGATTGGAAAACCTGTGCAGACCATCAACCTACTAACCATATTAATCTCCATGGTTACTCTCAATTAATAACAACTACAACTAGAACACATAAACCAAATAAGAAAGAAACAATTCTGGACTGGATTCTAATTAATAATGCCCACACTTACTATACTGCAGGTACACTTCCTGACAGTATTAGTGATCACACACTTACATATGTGATCAGACAAAAACTGAATATTCCTAATATGCATAAACTTAAAAGATGCCGCTCAAAAATTTTTCAACCCTGATAACTTCCTTACAGAATTACAGGCATGTGACTGGTCACCTTTATCACACCTCGAACTCAATGAAGCAGTTTCCTTCTTTAACACAAAATTTCTGCAAGTCCTGGACTATCATGCTCCATTCCACTCTATTAGGATAAAAGCCAAAACTGCCCCTTGGCTCACTAAGCAAACTAAAGTAAAAATGATCCTTAGAAATAAAACCTGGTCCAAATGGAAAGCTACCAAGTCCCCATCTGACCATCTCCTCTATAAACAGTTAAGAAATTCTACCAAAAGACACTCTTAGAGACAAAAGGAATTTTATCTCCACCTTCAACAAACTACACAAAATACCCCTCAAAATTTTGGTCAGGTATAAATAACCTTCTTAAACCAGGTCATTCTACTACTCCTACCCCTCAGGATTTAACCCTAATACCTCTACACTAATCCCAAATGCCTTTAATAACTACTTTACAGAAGCCATTCTAACACTAGCAAACTCTCTACCAACACCTACTCCATCCTCACCTGATATCTCTCCAGCCTCTACTAATCACTTTCAAATCCAACCTGTGTCTTCTACTATCATATATAAGCTTCTCTCAAAACTAAAACCATGCACCATCAGC
Organism: Protopterus annectens; assembly: GCF_019279795.1. Taxonomy (NCBI): domain Eukaryota; kingdom Metazoa; phylum Chordata; order Ceratodontiformes; family Protopteridae; genus Protopterus; species Protopterus annectens. The sequence continues at coordinate 1,529,633,317 of NC_056729.1, forward strand.
TGACCAGCTCCCTTCTGAATACTTACAAATTGCTGCTAAAGCTATCTCTCACCCAATATCTATTCTAATAAATAGGACCATCTCTGAAAAGAAAATCCCTCAGTCTGGAAGATATCTCACATAATTCCCTTCATAAAGGAGGCCCTTCTTCGAATTATCCAACTATCGTCCTATTGCCTTACTGTCCCCATTAGCTAAAATAATGGAAAGGTGTATACATAAACAATTTCTGAATTACCTTCTTCAAAACAACCTTCTAGCTGACTGTCAACATGGTTTTAGACCCCATCACAGTACTACCACTGCCCTTCTGTCTTTTACTGACTCTATAAATAAAAATCGAAACAGTAACCTTCTCTCATCAGCTCTATTTATAGATCTATCAAAAGCTTTTGATATGGTTAACCATAATATACTCCTTGACAAACTTAACAACCTCTCTTTAAGCTCTCAGACTCTACAATGGTTTAAAAGCTATCTGGAAAATAGACAACAAGCAGTTCTATGGGAAAATAACCTCTCATCTTTACTTCCAGTAAATGTAGGGGTTCCACAAGGATCTATCCTTGGACCCCTTCTTTTCTCAGTATTTATTAATGACCTATACTTGAATTTACCTCAAGCTACCTGCATCCAATATGCAGATGACTCGACATTGATCTGCTCCGCCACAAATACTCCCTCTCTCCAGTCCATCGCCCAGACAACCTTTCATAATGTTGAAAAGTGGTTTTTGCAGCATTGCCTCCTCCTTAATCCCAAAAAAACAAAGCTCCTTCTCTTTACTCCTACTAATAAATATCCTACACCTCTCTTTACTATCACCTCCAATAATTCAACCTGCATTATCCCTGATAATACCACTCGACTATTAGGGGTAACCATTGATAACCATCTCAATTTTGATGAACAAATAAATAGTACCATCAAAGCTGTGAATAAAAAATTGGGACACTCTATAGAATTAAACCTTTCCTTACCCCAGCAGCCAGAAAAACCATTGCACAGACTCACCTGCTCTCTACTCTCTTTTATGCTTGACCATTTATACCACACTCTCTAAAAAGAACATCAATAAACTCTCCACATGTTATAACAGTATAGCAAGATTCATTAATGCAACTCCCTTTAGAACCCACCACTGTTATAACCTGAAACAACTAAATTGGCTAGAACTAAATAACCAATTACTTTACCAACAACTACTTATAACTCATAAAGCCCTTCACTTCCTGAAAATACTCCAAGTCTGGCTAAACTTATCTCTCCATATAAGAACCTAAACACACTGCGTTCTGCCAACAAGTTTCTAGTATCCATTACTAAATCAAATAACAAAGCTGGAGATGCACTATTTTCTAATTCCATAGGTAAACACTGGAATCTAATCCCTCAAGAAATAGTGACTCTTCAGTCCACCTCTCTTCAAAAGACATATCAAAGGACACCTTACTTCTCAATGGCTATGTCCCTGTACCAATCCCGATTAAAAGTATGGCTCAACACACCTTATTATTTTTCTTTTACTCTTGTCTCCTCACTGGCCCTACCTGAAGCTTTCTGAAATTTGAGAGGTGAATACTTAAGTACTCCTAGATCTCTGATTAACTTTAGTGGATAGATTTTGCTTTGTTTTTAACTTGTACTTTTTTTTTTTAAAATGTGATAGTCATCCTTTCTTGTACCTTGTATAATTCTACTAAAAAAAAAAATGTTTTTATTCTCTGTTATTTTGTCTATATTGGAGCTTTTCTCCCCGGGCCTCTACTGTAAACGGATATATATCCAGCTGGACTAGCCCGGTCAACAAATGTAAAATAAAATAAAATAAATAAAATAATAAATTATGAGCCATGAAAGATGTATTTATACATAATATAATATGTACCTCCAAAATCATAATAATGATGAATGTGAGAATAAAATGAACCTATAAAGGTGCCTATTTCATGGCAAACCTAATACAAAATTCTGTCCGGCAACTTCCCTTTATATACATGCATCTACTCACATGTATATATAGACACACCTATATATATATATATATATATATATATATATATATATATATATATATATATTTATTAAATATATATAAGAAAAATAATAAAATATTCAAAAAGAATCTTCAAAAGGAATGTATATAAAGGTTGTAGTGAAAATTCAGTGCATCCCTCCGCATTTGCTGCTTGTTGAATGGGATCATAGTGACCAGATGGAAAAGATGGACCCAAAATAATGTTCCATTGTATGTCTGAGTGATGGATGTTACCAAAAAATCCATATAGCCTTAACCTTGGCAAATGTTAAAGGTGGTCATTGAGACCAGGTGAAAAGAGAGCACCCAAAGTGATTATCCAATACTTTTCTTTATGATTGAGAATACCATGCCACCCTTGTGGGTTACTACGATCACCCACAATACGGTCAATAATCATGAACATAAACTGTGCTTGTGCATGTTTTAATATATGCCGATGTAATGCATTAGTCTCCCTTTTATTTTTGATGTCACTACGGTGTTCATTTATTCGTGACCTGAGTGGTCTGGAAGTCTGTCCCACATAAAATGCCCCACAATGGCATGATGCCAGGTACACAACCCAATCACTACTACAGTTTCCAAAGATTTTGCAATCAAAGACCTTGCTGGTGTTACGACTCGAAAATTGCAGAGACTTAGTGATCTGTTTACAAGATCCACAGTGGCCACATGGGTGTGTGCCCAATAATTGATGTCCCATTATTGTAAGTTGTTTGTGGATTGCTCCACCACTACCAATATGTTTGTAATGAAAGAGATGGGAACCCAGTGTTGTGTCCTTTCTATATGAGAATTGACATTCCTCACCTAAAACAGATCTAAGTTGTTCATTGGCTAGTAGTATATTCCAATGTCTGTTGACAATGTCCCTAATAACATAGTAGTTCCTACCATATGTAGTGATAAATCTGATGGTTGCTGATCTGAAGTCACCAGAAGGGATATTATAATCCAATAATCTGTTCCTTTTCATATGTGCAGATCGTGTCCATGCACTACTAATATCTGAAAAGTTATATCCCCTACTGGCAAATCTCCGACTTAAATCAAGGCTAGCAGTATCATAGTCAGATTTGGTGGAACTCAGGCGTTTCATGCGCATAAATTGTGACACCGGGATGCTTCTGATAGTATGACGTGGGTGCATGCTGGATGCATGCAATAAAGTATATTGGGGGTATTTGCGAAACACTTTGGTGGCCAAAGTGTGATCATGATTCCTGGAGATTGTTACAGCCAAAAAATTGATACTCTGCATATCATAAGTCATAGAAAATTCAATTCCCCAGATGTTCCCATTGAGATAATCCACAAATTCATGCAAATAACCCACATCCGCACGCCATACCATCCAACAGTCATCCAGGTACCTGCGCCAGATGTCCATTTCAACCAGGTATATATTATGAGATATATCATAAATCATGCACTCCTCAAAAAATGCCATAAAGAGGTCAGCATAAATGGGAGCAAAAGATGCTCCCATAGCCGTGCCCTGTAATTGCCAATAGCATTGACCTTGAAAATAAAACACATTTTTATTGAGTACATGTTCTGACATGCATATTAATAACATATTGAATCCTGGTGAGTATAAACCTGCCTTTTCCAACCAATATTGTAGGGCTTGTAACCCAGCCCAATGTGGTATACTGGTGTACAAGGCTTTGACATCCAGTGAGCACATTAACCAACCTGGCTCCAATTGTGTATCCTCAATGATTTTCAGAAACTGTGTAGTGTCCTGTAGCCTTGCCCTGACCAAACCCAAAAGAGGTTTGAGATATTGTGTTAGGAAGGCAGACAAGGGTTCAGTTAAAGACCCAATGCCAGAAACTATGGGTCTTCCCAGAGGTTTAGTTATTGATTTATGAATCTTGGGTAGTAAGTACATAATCTGCTTACGGGGCTCCTTGACCAAAAGTTGTGTAACACATTTTTTGCTGATGATGCCCTCCTCACATGCTAGATACAGAAATGAGCCAATTTCATGCTTAAAGTTCGGGGTTGGGTCTATGGCCATATTCATATAACATGTTGTGTCCGATAGTTGGGATAGACCCTCTTGAAGGTAGTCACTCATGTTTTGTACAACCACAGCACCGCCCTTATCTGCTGGTAATACCACTATATTTAGGTTGTTTCGTAATTGTTGGAGGGCTGTGCTCTCCTGTGGTGATAAATTGTGTTTCAGCATAGTATGTCCATAATTCTGAAAGTGTAAATCCCTGAATACTGACTGCATAAAAATTGACACATGCTTGTTCATGGGGGGCTGGAACTCAGATTTTCCAAATCTGAAATCATTTGATCTTTGAGATGTGTCATCTGCAAAAAATAACTTAAGGTTAAGACTACGACAAAAGTTGGTAACATCTGTAACTATATGGTATTCATTAGAAAAAAAGCCAGGTATAAAATTAAGCCCTTTATTCAAAAGAGTATATTGATCACCAGACAGATGTACATTGGATAAGTTTAAAACATTTTGGTTTAATTGTTCATCTTTACTTATGTTAGAAAGTTCTGGATTAAGCCCTCCAGGGAATGTTCTAATGGATCTTTTCTTGTGTTTCCTACCTCCTCTGTGTTTGGAACCATTTCTAAAGGGATATTTTTGTTCGTTTTCTTTTTATATGGTGATCCCCTATCCCCTGAGCTATCATGATCTGTGAGAGAGGAATCCTCTCCTGATGTGCTATTGTTGAACCCATCCCTATTTTTCAGAATGGATCTAGGTCTCTTCCTAGGGCGACCAGAGGTGGGCCCCTGACCAACATCTGCAAATCTGACTGAGCGATTATGCTCAAAGGGTCGTCCCCTCTGATAGTTAGAATAATCTCTGTGGAATTTTTTAATCTTCCTTTCTTTAATAATTTTTTCGTGGTTTGTCAATTCTCTGGATAGCTTCTTAATGTTATCCTGAAATTTGGGTAAGGACTCAAATTTTTTGCAGTCAGAACACAATGTTTTGACCTCCTGAATATTCACATCTACCATTCTCTCATAATATTGTAAAAGGACATTCACAAATAACATGGACCCTGTTTGTAAAGCTTCCTTCCAATCACAATTCAACTTATCATCCGGTCTTCCTACCAATGGTTGGAGCCTTATTCTCAAGCCCCGTGGGGCAATATTCCTATTAGAATATGCTCTGAATAGTTACAGATGCCATATATTAGATCTCAAAGTTTTGAGTCCTTTGGTAAGAGAATGGAAGGACATTTCACAGTCAGATGATATATGTTGTTCCATATTACTTTGATTACTGCCTGGTGAGGTATTGATCCCAAACACTCCAATATCCTCCCGATCGGCACATAATCCAGATAGTATACTTTCTAGGTCCATGCTGTGAAAGTCCAATTTATAAATGGATAGTAAAAAGAGAGAGGCAGTTGTTGACAAACCCAGAAAAAACTGGAAAGTTTACTCCAATTTATAGCAGAGGTTGATCAGAGGCTCCCCAGCCGCCACAAAAATGTTCCCAGATTAGTACACTGTCCTGAGATGTCAGGAGGGTAAATATGGGAAAAAGTTTCAACAATATAACAGTACTCCTGGAGAAGTAGATAGTAATGCCTGACCAGAATAATACTGCCAGATAGCTATCCGACACATATATAGCTGGATAAGAGGAGTACAAATGAATGTATTCACAGGGTTCAAGATACTAGTGTCAAAATAATAGGTCCTTGTTATAAAAGGTCAAAATAATTCTAAGTGATAGACCCAATTGTGTTAGTTAGTATACACTAAATGTACAAATTGGTATCTAGCTATAAAGTACACTAAAATGCACCAGTAAAGTGGAATAACCACTACCCAGGTTTGATGATTGTATGTTTTAAAATCCACAAACATATATTGTCTCACTCAAATAACCATCCAACATATTTAAATGTATCATGAACAACTTAATAGTTAGCCAAAAATATCAGTGGATGAATTATATAGTAAAAAAATGAGCTAGTATCCCAACAGCTTCACAATCTTGCAGTGTGAATCCTTCTTACATACATAAACGCTTATGAGGCCATATGCATACCATTATATATGTATCTATCTTATAGACCAGGGCTTATAGTTTCCCTCTATATTGGACACATCCAATGGTTCAATCATATAGTGTTCCACAAAAAACAGATTTGTGAAATCAATATGTTCCCCAAAATTTATCCAGTCCAGGTGTAACTATTGCCATAAAATTCAATTATAGAACGATCAAACTTGCCCTGTAATCGCTTGTGAAACCTCTGGTATGTAATAGGTTCACCTAGATGGTTAATTAATAATCCCTGGTAGTACAGCGTCCACAAGCATAAATGTTCGTTGCAAAACAGAAATATTAAATGCCATGTGTACATTCATAGTATCCCAAATTCTTTAGCATTCGAATAATATCTGCCTTTAAGATAGAGTCACACCAAAAATGAAATTATTAAAATAAAAGATCCAGTTTGGAACATTCCAATAAGATCCCGAAACATTAAAGACACATATATGTCAAACTAAAGTATCCCCCCAGACTCACTGTCCAGATGAACAGTCAGTTCTGATGGTTTCCCTCAACTGGTTATACAAATAACAAAAGTAATATATAGGATTCCCACATAGAAATATGCACTTGTTCCTCGGAAATAAGTATCTAATAAGCACAACAATGCCCTACTTGCGTACACGGTGTGGTAAAACCATATACATTAAATACAAAGCTTTAAATATATATACACACACAGAAATGAAAAGGTAGAATTTAGTCCCAAAGAAAGAAAATAGCCCCAAAAAGGAGAATTCTTGTTCCAAAACGAAATGTCACTCAATCCATCTGGTAAAACATCCGTATAGACTCATATCCAGTCCAAACCCACAAAAATGTCCACAGATAGATGTCGCAACCCACTCGTAAACGCCCGTAAGGTTCCAATCACAAACGCTCAATAAATTGCAGATAAATGTCCCGAAAGTATATAAAACATAACTCGTTACCTTGAATGATGAAATACATCAATATGATACCAGTTACCAGATTTTAGTCCCTCGATTGTAACAGTACTGTCGCTTGGTAGCGAAAAAAACACGAAATGAGATATATTTGAAATGATTCACCAATTCGTAGGCCCTATTTCCAAAAACGCATAGTACACAACATCCATAGATGAAAAACGATGAAATGAACCATTAACTGGAAACACCATCCATTAACAGTAAAAAACATCCATTGTTCGAATCACAGTCTCAAATCCAGCTGAATATATGCTGGATAAAATAAATGTCTGTAGCACTATCAGGAGAGGTTCCTCTGTCACAGAAAATGGCGCTTCAACTGCTGGTCCCACAGCACAGTTCAAGAATCAAGTCCAAACCAAATACTATGCACGTGGGGGATGCAAGGCCCAACCAAACTATGAAGAAACAAAATTGGCCAGCAATATTAGCAGTCAAATATGCAGCCAAGCACCAGATAGTAAATAATCAGACTTTTTATTAAATAAAACAGACCGGTTTCGGCAACTTAATGCCTTCTTCAGTGTTGAACAAACAATCAAAATCACCATAATGGCAAATGCAAATTTATACAAAACATTAACCAATAGGCATATGGATGTGTTGTAAGACCTCATGAATTATGTATAATATATTGTGTGGAAGCCAACACATAATATGAAAACATGGTTAAAAAAGAGGAGCATAGTGCCCAAAGACTATAATGCCAAAAGCCCTCAAAAACCAATGTCATAATAAATTATGAGCCATGAAAGATGTATTTATACATAATATAATATGTACCTCCAAAATCATAATAATGATGAATGTGAGAATAAAATGAACCTATAAAGGTGCCTATTTCATGGCAAACCTAATACAAAATTCTGTCCGGCAACTTCCCTTTATATACATGCATCTACTCACATGTATATATAGACACACCTATATATATATATATATATATATATATATATATATATATATATATATATATATATTAAATATATATAAGAAAAATAATAAAATATTCAAAAAGAATCTTCAAAAGGAATGTATATAAAGGTTGTAGTGAAAATTCAGTGCATCCCTCCGCATTTGCTGCTTGTTGAATGGGATCATAGTGACCAGATGGAAAAGATGGACCCAAAATAATGTTCCATTGTATGTCTGAGTGATGGATGTTACCAAAAAATCCATATAGCCTTAACCTTGGCAAATGTTAAAAGTGGTCATTGAGACCAGGTGAAAAGAGAGCACCCAAAGTGATTATCCAATACTTTTCTTTATGATTGAGAATACCATGCCACCCTTGTGGGTTACTACGATCACCCACAATACGGTCAATAATCATGAACATAAACTGTGCTTGTGCATGTTTTAATACATGCCGATGTAATGCATTAGTCTCCCTTTTATTTTTGATGTCACTACGGTGTTCATTTATTCGTGACCTGAGTGGTCTGGAAGTCTGTCCCACATAAAATGCCCCACAATGGCATGATGCCAGGTACACAACCCAATCACTACTACAGTTTCCAAAGATTTTGCAATCAAAGACCTTGCTGGTGTTACGACTCGAAAATTGCAGAGACTTAGTGATCTGTTTACAAGATCCACAGTGGCCACATGGGTGTGTGCCCAATAATTGATGTCCCATTATTGTAAGTTGTTTGTGGATTGCTCCACCACTACCAATATGTTTGTAATGAGAGAGATGGGAACCCAGTGTTTTGCCCTTTCTATATGAGAATTGACATTCCTCACCTAAAACAGATCTAAGTTGTTCATTGGCTAGTAGTATATTCCAATGTCTGTTGACAATGTCCCTACCATATGTAGTGATAAATCTGATGGTTGTTGATCTGGAGTCACCAGAAGGGATATTATAATCCAATAATCTGTTCCTTTTCATATGTGCAGATCGTGTCCATGCACTATGAATATCTGAAAAGTTATATCCCCTACTGGCAAATCTCCGACTTAAATCAAGGCTAGCAGTATCATAGTCAGATTTGGTGGAACTCAGGCGTTTCATGCGCATAAATTGTGACACCGGGATGTTTCTGATAGTATGACGTGGGTGCATGCTGGATGCATGCAATAAAGTATATTGGGGGTATTTGCGAAACACTTTGGTGGCCAAAGTGTGATCATGATTCCTGGAGATTGTTACATCCAAAAAATTGATACTCTGCATATCATAAGTCATAGAAAATTCAATTCCCCAGATGTTCCCATTGAGATAATCCACAAATTCATGCAAATAACCCACATCCGCACGCCATACCATCCAACAGTCATCCAGGTACCTGCGCCAGATGTCCATTTCAACCAGGTATATATTATGAGATATATCATAAATCATGCACTCCTCAAAAAATGCCATAAAGAGGTCGGCATAAATGGGAGCAAAAGATGCTCCCATAGCCGTGCCCTGTAATTGCCAATAGCATTGACCTTGAAAATAAAACACATTTTTATTGAGTACATGTTCTGACATGCATATTAATAACGTATTGAATCCTGGTGAGTATAAACCTGCCTTTTCCAACCAATATTGTAGGGCTTGTAACCCAGCCCAATGTGGTATACTGGTGTACAAGGCTTTGACATCCAGTGAGCACATTAACCAACCCGGCTCCAACTGTGTATCCTCAATGATTTTCAGAAACTGTGTAGTGTCCTGTAGCCTTGCCCTGACCAAACCCAAAAGAGGTTTGAGATATTGTGTTAGGAAGGCAGACAAGGGTTCAGTTAAAGACCCAATGCCAGAAACTATGGGTCTTCCCGGAGGTTTAGTTATTGATTTATGAATCTTGGGTAGTAAGTACATAATCTGCTTACGGGGCTCCTTGACCAAAAGTTGTGTAACACATTTTTTGCTGATGATGCCCTCCTCACATGCTAGATACAGAAATGAGCCAATTTCATGCTTAAAGTTCGGGGTTGGGTCTATGGCCATATTCATATAACATGTTGTGTCCGATAGTTGGGATAGACCCTCTTGAAGGTAGTCACTCATGTTTTGTACAACCACACCACCGGATGGTGTCGAAAGCCTTGGCGAGGTCAAGATAGGCTGTGTGAACCACCTGACCCTCATCTACGGCTTTGGTGACTGCCTCAAAGAAGTCGATCAGGTTCAGGAGGCATGATATGCCTTTCACAAACCCGAACTGGGTGGGGACCAGAGTTTGGAGGTTACCAATGTCTTTGTTTATGACACATAGAACCTTAATAATATAATTGCCCCCCCCCCAAAAAAAATGTATATATTCATTCTTAAATTACCTCCTTAATACATTTCAAGATCATGGGTGAGTTGGAGCCTATGCTGTCCTAGCATTCAGCAGGCACAAGGTCAAGAATCTCATCCCAACCAGGGTGCCAGCAAACATTTTGCTGTTAATACAGGTTAACAGTATATCCTAAATGAATTCTGACTTGATTTTTAAACCAAAACTGTTAATTTATATTGGACCTCTGGCATAGGTGGAAAAAGCCCTAGTTATATGCAAATGACCTGTGGCCAGCTAGCTGTACAGACACTGGTGGAAATGGTCAGAGGAGGGAGGGAAAGTCATCAGCTGATGTCAACTGATCCATCCAAAGGATAGAAGCAGCTCAATCTACTGTACTGGTGGCACCTATAGCATCATGGATATATCACCTGCAAAAAGGAGCCTAATTACTGCACAACAGCAAGTCACTTAAGCGAGAGGCTGGATAGCTATGATAATGAAAGTATTCACATCATAACAGCAGCCATCAAGGAGCACACAAGCTGGTGGGAAGTGGGGATAACTCAATCCACAAGTTTAGCAAATTAGCTTGTTCTCTGACATCTGATTCTCACCTCTATGAGGGACTGATTGGGTTGGTGGATTTTCACCTCAGTGGTAGAATTGGATACATAAAGTGGAACCACTGGCCTAATGCTGCAGACTCAAAAAATTACTAACAATTTTTTTAGAAGGAAAGGCATTACATGATACCTGTACATTAGTAATAAGTTTAAATGTGCTTCTTCTGCACTTCTTGAATATTGCCTTCACTTTTATTTCTGCATTACTTAACAAATGAGGATATTGCTTAACTGATAAAAATACTGCTATTTCTACGGAAAAAATGACAGTGATAAACATCAATAAATGTAATTGTTTTTCCATGTCAACAGACATAAGCTGAATATAACCAGTCCTTTGTTTACCATTAGTGTGAGTTCCTAGGTGTGGTACTTGGACAGGATAATAAAGTAATGTGTACCCTGAAAGGAGAACACAATCAGCTTATCTCACTTTGTGATGGTCATATGCTGATGTATATGGGAGATACAAAAACATCAATAGCTCTTTCACTGACTATCTATAAGACATGTAGCAGCACTTTGACTTAAAATAAGAAATACAAAAAAAAACACTTGCAGTCAATGCACAGTTAAACAGTGAAGGCCAGTATGCATCCTTTACAACTATATCACATATAAACCAAATGGAGAAACAGCCTGGTCACTGTGAAGCAGATTTGATAGTCACATCAGTCTTGTCAGTTTAGTATAATGCCATGCTAAATTGCAACATACTCCTGAAGAATGTGCCTAGTTTTGTTTCAGTTGACTTATTTTTATTAGCTAATTCCTTTCACAGACAAGGAGAACATAAAGACACAACCAAAATTATCAATACTCACAGTTCAAATAAAAGTACTGGCCACAGAATACTGACCCATTTGAAGGCTTACTAAGAAATTTCACAATATGCATAATCATCTAGTTAAAAAATGAAACAGACACCAAGGTTTTATGTTGTCTAGGAAACACCATAATAAAGATAACAATTATGCATCAGATTATATAATGATTGCTTGGTATTCAAAAATGTTTATGTTGGCCAGCTTAGACAGCTATATCCCCCCCACTAGTGGTACTTATGCTTGACTCTCTTCACAGATTTTCATAATTATTCATTTGTCCATATCTACCTCCGTACCTTGACTTAGCCCCCATATCCAAGCAGACTCTTCCCTTTCCTTTCACCTAACTTGTAGAGGTATCTAGTTAATCATGAAATGGCAAACACCAGACCTCACATGTTCCTTCAGGTCCATACTGAGTTATCCACTCTGCTGTAATGCCATGTGTGCAGGTGTTAATCCTATGCCTTATACATTGTTTAGCCATACAACTGTATCTCAACTAGTTTCATTTTCTCTCTTGTACTGCTCATTTTAACTATACATCCAGTACATGCTATCTCTTTGAAGTTTTGTCTTGACCCTAACTGTTAAAGTTGCATGTTGTTTTTTTATACTTGTCTCATGATTAGCCTACTTGTTCTTGGTCTGCACAAAATTGTGGCAATACAGTTTGGATCTCTTTCTTTATGTTAGTGACTGTTGGTTGTCATAGGCCACAGTTAAATCTTGGGCATGACCATAATGAAGCTATAAAGGATACAATTTGTTATAAATAAAGAAATAAGGTCAGTAGCATATCTCTCAACCTCTTAGTACAAGAAATCTGGATAAAGCCTAAAATAATGAGGGGACAAAGGCCCAAAATAGGGACATATTTTAAATACTACTCTTATAAACTTAGAAAGTTGCTAGAATAAGTGGTAACATGTATTTTCTGAAGGATATGATGTGTGAAACTGAAATGTATTGTGATGATATGAGGTAGTCCCAACTGTGCCACAGCAGGGTAGTGCAGTCCATGTGTAGTATATGCCAGCATAGCTAGCTGGAGTTTTGTAAAGAATTATGTGTCATTTGAATATCAAACTGATTTATACAGATCCTTGTGTTAAAAACATATTTGTAAAGTTGCTTTTGTTAAAAAAACAACAGTGAGCCCTACTGGACAGAAAAGAAATATACATGTATGTCAGTCTGTATTGTTGTAAATGATGAAATGTATATATTTTAACATCGGATACTGGAAGGGAGGGGGTTAAGCTCAGCCCAGACAGCCTGAAATTAAATTAGTTGGTTTAGGCCATAAAGATTTTATCTCATAGGTCTGAATGCAGCCAGATACACAATGCCTGTGAAAAGCCTGGGCTGGGATCTTGCTCTATTGTTCTTAGTGGTGAACTAATTGCAACACTGGGATGCCAGAGAATGGCTTGTTAGTTTCTGCAGGAAGGGTGGAAATGCTGGAATTGTTTTACCATTTCCAGATGCTATAGTAAACCTTTGCTAAAGTTCTATGTGTGTACTGTTACACATCAGTACCATGTCCTGGCTCAGCTTATATGAGAGGGTAGTGTGGGAACCACAGAGTCAGGCGATCTGATGTGATGTCATTCTGTAGCCAGCACTGAAACTGTATTTTAATATAGGGAGAGATGTAAGGAGGACACTCTCATACCTCTCAAGTGTACCTCATTTCGAGGAACAGTCCTCATTTGGGGTCTTATAAAGTTCATGTTCCTCAAAGTGCCACATTGAAAGAGTCTGTCACACATTCACTGTTAGCAATATTTAGCTGCTATCAATGGTAAATGGAAATGAATCATATTATTTCAATAAAAGACCTATTCTATAAGTAAAAATATCATATTTTAGCCATCCTGAGAGTGAAGTTGTTAGTAAGCCATTAGTAAGTGTTCCACATTTTGCCCATTTGTTCCACATTATGAGAGGCAGTGTTCCTTGTTTTGGAGATTAAAGCTTGAGAGCTATGGACACTCTGTTTTTGGACCTGAAGATACTCATCCACTTTCATCTTGCTTTGCTTTAGTAAGTAACTGTGGAATACTAATTCTTCAGTCAGTTAAAAAATATAGTGAGATTAGCTAAATGTTGTTTTTTTCTGTATCTGTCTGAGTCTTTCAAACTGTGTTTTTTTATATATTTCCTGTGACTGAAACTATGGTGTTTATTGTGCATGGATATTCAGTATTGTCATGTTTTTATTATTTATTATTAAATATATCCAAACCTTTCATTGTGGCTGGTCTTTTAGAAAATATTTAACCTTTGAGAATACTTAATTTATTCAGTGGCACTGTGGCTGCATGCTCCTGAAAGTCTGCTGCTTGGCTAAATACTACAATTTGTATAAATATTAATTTTACTAAAATGTATTTGGGTACCCTGGTAAGAGCCTTAAACTATCTGGCTTCAGGTGTTATGGTGGCAGCAAATCTACCTTATAGTCTGGGTGGAGGTGGCAGAGTGGATAAGCTGTGCCAGCCTTTTCTAGGTGATTGTGTGTGTGTGTGTGTGTGTGTGTGTGTGTGTGTGTGTGTGTGTGTGTGTGTGTGTGTGTGTGTGTGTGTGTGTGTGTGTGTGAAAATCAAATCTCAAAGAGTGTGTGTGACAGCTACTTTGAATAGGAACACTGAGAGCACTGATTTCACAGAGAGGGTGGTGGAGGACTTGGCTTGGAACACCCGGCTAAGGACAAAGCTCTATAGTGGTTACTGGAGAGTCTTATTTAGGGCCTGGAGAGAAAGCCCAGCCCGGAAACTGGAGTGTGCAATATCTGTGTGCTCTTAAGGGAAATTGTGCTCAGTGCTGAGGGCTGCATCTGAAAATATTGTGTGCATCTATTTTTCTCACAGTGAGCATTCCCCACCATTGGCAGTGCTGAGAATTAAGGCTCCTTGAAAACTGACCCAGAGGAGGTGCATCACATGTATGTCATTATTTAGTGATTTCAATCCTCAGTGATTTGGCAGAAAACTACAAATCTTAAGAGGAACAGACTTAAAATATGAGGCAAAATCTATCTGAACATTCTGTGGAAATCTGGACAGTTGAGAGGTATGGTCAGCAGTCATTTTATACTCACTGTGCCACAGGGATGATGACTGCTAGCTCATGAGAGATTTGCAGACAACTGGTGAAGTTGTCACATTTCATATTTTAGAAATTACTTAAGGGAGCCAAAAGACAGTCTCACTGCACAAATCTCATTCTCCTAAGTATAACCCCTGCTCTGAAATGCACATAGTGACAGACACGGTAAGCAGTGGAAGTCTCATAGAACAGACAACACAGCTTGTTACATGTAGTATGCATAGCACACTGAGATAATGATGCATAGATAAGCCTTTGTTATTAGCAAAACTACTGGTCATGGGTATGCGCCCACAGACCTACATGCTGGAAGTTTTACCCCTGCATCCCATGCACCCACAGACTTGCATGCTGGCAGATTTACCCTGTGCCCTTATCTAACAGAACCCAATCTAAGCTGTGACAGCCTCTAAGTAGGTTATCAAATAGGATGACACTGAAGCAAATCTTAGTCAGTTGTCTGAATACCAACTGCATGCTACAGACACATGGGAAGAAGCAATAAAAGGAAAGTCAATGAATATCCAACCAGTTACAAATGACAGTAGTTCAGCAGGTGTAAATAAGAAGACATAGTGCAATGTCCACGATACAAGACATGGATGTCACACAGATGTAGGGAAGGTACTAGAGAGAACCAGGTGGGCCTATTAAGGAAAGGCTGCACACAGGGCAATCTGCTTCCAAGTATGTACAAATAGAGCTAACCAGCAGCCAGAAGAACAGAATGGAGATTGTTTATTATGAGGAATTCTTTTCAGTTTCCAAGTGATTTTCAAAACAAGAATTAGGGGAGGGAAGATCATTTTGAAGCTGATTTTGAATTACTGCAAATGAGGGGATTGATAAAATAACCATGTCATTGGTCATTGGCATATAGGATAAGAGGTAGATTTGGAAGGTGGGGGTAGATTGTTAATAAATACTGAGAACAGAAGTGGTACCTTGTAATAGTTAAACAAGAATGGTAGCACCTAAAATCAGCATGTGTTAGGACTACAGAAAATATATGTGGCCAAGCCAGGTTTGTAAGTAAGCTACATAAGAAAAGCTGTTGTGGAATGCAGAAGTCCAGGAAGTCATAAAAAGAAAGAAGGAGTGCAGGAAGAAGTGGAAGATAGAAAAGACAGACCAGGCTAGGAAGGACTACTGGTTGGCTAACAAAGAAGCTAAGAAAGAAGATGCAATAGCAAAGAATAGGGCATCAGAGGCACTGTACCAACTTCTGGAAAGTGACTCAGTAAGGGGCACAAAGAAACAATATCAGGTTGCAAGACAAAGACAGAAAGATAAGGAAGATAGTCAGGCACCATGTATAAGGGATGCCAGAAACAACCTGCTTACCAGTCCACAGGACATCAAAGGCAGATGGAATGAGTATTTCCAGCAGCTTCTGAATGAAGAAAACGCCACAGAAGCTGTACTGCCCCAGAAACAGCCTACAATTAGAGTAGAAGAGGAGCCCACCTTAGAAGAAGTACGAACAGCACTAAGGAAGATGAAGTCAGGGAAAGCAGCAGGCTCAGATGAGGTCACAGCAGATATGATAAAGATGCTGGGTGAGCTAGGGGAGAAATGGCTCCTGAGGGTACTAATAGCAATGTGGAGAGAAAGACATATCCCAGATGACTGGAGAATAAGCATACTCATGTCAGTGTACAAGAACAAAGGGGACATCCACAACTGTGGGCAGTACAGAGGCACCAAACTCCTATCACACTGCATGAAAGTTCTGGAGAGGGTGATTGATAAACGGATATGCAGAGTAGTAGAAAGCAAGATGGGAGATGAGCAGTTTGGATTCAGATCAGGATGCAGCACAACTGACACAATGTTTGCAGTGAGACAGACACTTGAGAAGAAGCTAGAGATGAGAAGAGAGTCCAACTGGGCATTCCTAGACAAGGAGAAAGCACATGACAAGGTCCCAAGAAAACTGATCTGGGCAGTAGTGGTTATTAGTGCCCTGTATAGACACATGCACCTAGAAACCAAACTTTCCCTATAAAACCACTTGTGAAACTGTACAAGTAACTTGGTAAGTGCAGAGTAGTTACTTTATGCACTGAGTAGCACAGAGCAGCTAGTTTTCACATTGAGCAGCACTGCCCTTTGAATTTAGTATTATATAGCCTAGTCTAGTCTCCAATCCCAAAAGCACCCTTAGACAGCCCACTGCTGACCCCTCATGCACAGCACCCTTGTAGCTCACTCAATAAAGGACCCAACATCATGGATATGCACTTTCCAAATTTCTCCGCGGCAGCTTTGGTGGATATGGGTATATTGAGACAAGTTAACAATTGCCTAATGTTCACTGACAAACATTTAATCCTCAAAGAAACAAATACAGTGTGCAAGAAATGTATACACAAAATGTCTTTGGAGCAAGACTCTCATATACAAACACGCATAATAACAAACTTGTTGTCAGACACACACATGCTACACCTACCACACATAGTATGTACCCTACACATAGAGTGAGGCACTTAAATGCAATCTTCCCAAATCCCAAAGACCTCCCAGACATTTCACCATCAAATATTAAACTCAGCAAACTCAAAAGCACTCAACAGAAACAGCATCTAACAACGGGCATACAGCCTCACTCCATGGAGCCTCAACTACCAAGCTCATAAGGCAAGCCAATACAGTACCCAGGACTCTAGTCATAGAAGACTCCATTGTATTTATTTATTTATTTTACATTTGTTTACTGGGAAAGTCTGACTGGGCATGGATCCCATTTTCAGTGGAGGCCCAGGGAGAAAAGCTCCACAAAGATTAGTACAGCAAATACATTAAATACGATACACAACTTAATAAAGTACAGTACAGAGTCAAAAGTTAATAAAGTACAGTTTCAAGGTCAAGAAAGGAGAAAAAAGTAAATATACTATAAGGGGCACAGTGTGTTACAATAAACAATACAATTGAAAGGACATTTTGTTCAGTCATTTGGTTACATTCATCAGTGGCTAGTACAGTAAACACAGATTGATTAAGAGTATAGAAAGGAGTTATTGCAAGCTTTCATAGAATGTTAAGTTATGATATGATCTAATTAAATGAACCTACCCAGAGTCAGAACAATTACATAAGCAAGAGCTATCTAAATGGGACCGGTGGAGTTTTTTGAAATTATTTTTGTTTTCAGTGGTCATAATATCTACAGGGATGGTATTCCATGCTCTTGCAACAGAAATGGAAAACAAGGAGTCCTCAGAGCTATTGTTGCTTTTGCCTACGCCAGACAGTGCTTTATTGGTGGATCTTAATAGGCATTTGCTAGAGTAGATATTAAGTAGACCTTAAACAGCAGGAACTGTATTGGGATAATATAGAATCTAGTGGGTTATTGTAAGCTAGTTATATGTGAGCAGGTTGGTAATTCTAGTCAGGATAGTTGCTTAATTGCTATGCAGTGATGTGTCCTAAACAGTGAGTCAGTAGCAAACCTTGCTATTTTATTGTAGCAGGTGTTTAGTTCACTAAAATCTGCATTGTTTAGGTTGATGAGAATGGGGGAATAGAGAAGTGTGGATAGTAGGTTGGTTCTTGCAATGGTGGCTTTACTGTAATTGGTGAGGTACTTTTTGAATCTATATAGGGTTCCAAGTTTTTTATGGACTTTATTATCTGTGCAATGTGCATATCAAATTTCATGTTGTGATCTATGATAACCCCTAGAAGTGTGGTGTGTTGGACAGGTGTGATCGGGGTGGTATTGGCTGAGAATATTGTGAATGGTGGTATGGGGTCTATGGCTCTAGTGGGATAGAATATCATTAGCTGTGTTTTATTGAGGTTAAGTATTAGTTGAGATTTGGCTAACCAGGTTTCAACAGCAGTAAAGGACTCTTGTGTCAATTCCTGGAGTTGAGGGAGTGATGGGGTGGAGCAGATTAGGGTAGAATCATTGGCGTAATAGACTAGAGTGGCATGCCGGGTAGATTTGTGGAGTTGGTCTGTGAATATGTTAAAAAGAAGAGGTCCAAGAATGGATCCTTGGGGGACTCCTAGGGTGACAGGTAGGAGGTGAGATAAGGAGTTTTGCCATTTTACTCCTTGTTGGCAATTGATTAGATAGTCTTGATACACTAGTGTGGAGTGGCTGAAATTAAGATCGAAGAGAGCAGAAAGGAGTTTGGGATGGGAGTCAGTATCAAAGGCCTTGGAGAGATCTAGGAATACAGTGGATACTAGATTACCATTGTTTTGATGTTGGCTTATTGTGTTAGTAAAGCTAATAAGGGCTGTGCTAGTACTGTGATTGGGACGGAATCTGTGCTGGGTGTTGGTTAACAGTTTATTAGTGAGCATTATTTGGGAATGTATACATTTTTTGAGGATTTTAGATAAGGCAATTGGACGGTAATTAGATAGTTCCACAGAGTTACCTCCTTTGTGGAGTGGTATTATATGTGAAATTTTCCACAGAGAAAGAATGCTTTCTTCTGGTAAAGAGCGGTTAATGAGCATGGAGACTTGGAGAGTGTATGGATAAAAGATGGCCTTGGCTGTGATGTTTAGATATTCTGCAGATAAGTTGTCAGTAGCCAGGGTTGTGGGTTTAAGGCTATTTAGGTATTTATATATTGTGCCATTTGGGAGACGCTGTAAGGAGAAGAGGTTTTGGTCTGCTGGTACAAAAGATAGGTTTGAATGTGAAGTGGGAGAACTACTATTGGTGAGGGCTAGGATGGATTTGGTGAAGTGTTCGTTGAATTGGGTGGCAATATTATTGGTGGTGGTGTCAATTTTTTTGGGGGGGGGGGGGTAGAGTACTGGTCTTTCTTGGTTGTAGGATTTTATTAATGGCAGCCCAGAATTTTTGTAGGTTATTTTTGTGTTTGGTTTGAATGCCTACATAGTGGTTCCTTATGTGTGTCCTAATTTGTTTTTTGGTTTTGTTCCTTAGTTCCTGGTATGCCTGTCTATTAGTTTGAGTTTTATTTTGATGCCATGAGTCCCATGCTTTATCTCTTTGTTTTAGTAGTAGACGAGTATCTCTGGTAAGCCAGGGAGCATAGTTGGATTTAATTCTGACAGTTTTGATAAGGCAAGATGATTTAGAATGTTTAGAAAAGTGTTATTGAAGTAGTCTATGGCACTTTCCACGGAGAGAGATGAGAGTGGCCTCCAGTTGCATTGATTAAGTGCAGATATGAAGTCATGGGCTTTGAAATAATTTGTATACCAGACTTGCTGATGTGGAAGATTTTAATGGATTCACTTTGTGTCTAATTATAAATGTGGGAAGGTGGTCGCTGAGGGTGTCTGAGAGGGAACCTAAGAGGTAGGACTGAGATGGTCTATTAGTAAGAATCCAGTCTAGATGGACTTCTTTTTTGATACTTTATCTACCCATGTTGTGATTTTGATTAGTTGAGTGAAATCATGTAGGTTAATGTGGTTAGTACTGTGGAGCAATTTACAGGAGGACCAGTCAATATTAACATCACCTAGTATGATTGTTTCTTGGGGATATTTTTGGGATGTCCAGTCTAAAATGGATTCTACTGCATTAATGTTATTGTCGTTGGGGTATATAGGTACCAATTATATGTAAGTGTTTTTTTTTAGTTGATTTTCAGCTTAGTGAACATAGTTTCTGCATTATTGAACGTGGGTTGTTCGATGGCTAACAATTCAATGGTCAAGTTGTTTTTGAAGGGGAGTGCAATGCCTCTGCCTCTTTTGGATATTCTGTCTTGTCTAAGAACAGTGGAACCAGGTGGAACAAATTCATTATTGTTTAGTGGTTTTAGCCAGGTCTCTGTGAGGAGGACTATGTCAGGGGAATAGATGGCCAGGGTAGCGTGTAGCTCTGGGATTTTGTTCAGTATGCTCCTTATGTTTATGGTGAGTATAAGGAGATCTGTTGATTTCCAGGGGAAGGTTAGAATGTTATTTGTTTGGTAGCGGGGGGGGGGGGTTGTTATTGTTTGTAGGGCCAGGGTTTGGGTGCACATCTCCACTAAGTATGATTCGGGATGCTATTTGGACTATAATTTTTAGGCATTTGATTATATATGTGTCATATTTTGAGGAAATGTGGTTGTTTAGTTGGTGTGGGGTTACTCTGAATGTGGCAAGGTCAAGATTTGAGATGAGATATTACCGAGAAGGCTGGTTTATCTTGTGAATGGGTAGGGCAGGTAGGGGATTTAGTCTAAAATTTTGATTTGCTAGTGCAGTGGTAATAGGTTAAGTGTGAGGTGTTGGTGAGGCTTATTATTAATGTAAAGGTTAGGGGCCACATTTTGCTCAAAGTGTTGCAGTATTGTTGTGAAGTTTAAGTAGGTAAATCTTGTAAACACACAAAGGCAATTCACTGGATCCACACCATAAGCTCCATACCTTTCTTGACAAATCAAGTCAAATCAAGTCCATAAACACTCAATTTATTGAGAAAACAATAAATTAAAAAGTTAAGCACTTTCGTCTCACTACCAAATGGAGACTTCTTCAGAACTAAACAAATACAAAGCCACTCTTTTATAATCAACCTACTTGCTTACTAATTAATTAATAGAACATTAATTAAATCATTACACAATTGCATATAACCCTTTGAATAGACAACAAATATATTATACGTAGCAAAACATTTATAGGCAAACCTTAATAAAAAAGTGCTGTGTAAAAGTTTTATGTTAATTATAAGGCTCTCTTCTTTAAAACAGGAGCCAAAGCAATACATTCATTAATACCTGGTGGCATCTTTGAACATAGTTTAATAATCCAAAAGAGTTCCCTTAACTGTAAACAGATTTCCCACCACCCACCTCTAGTATTTGTTGGAACGTGTTCCAAGATGCCAAATTTAAATCTAATAAACTCCTAACACTGTAAGGAATGTTTGTATAATGAGTTATTAACATTAACTCTTGATATTGCATAGAGATGTTCGTAGATTTTTGTTTTTAACTTTCTTTCCATCTTCCTTACATAATAACAACCGCAAGTCTGACAAATTGGAATGTAGACTAGTCCCTTGGTGTTGCAGTTTCCTTTCACCAAATTAACTTTGTAGCCATTTTCCCTCAAAATAACATTGTTGGACTTTAATATATAAGGGCATTGCCTACACATCCCACACTTGGTAGTACCTTTGGCTGGTAAGGAAATTATTTTAACAGGATGCTCGAATAATGACTTAAAATTTCTACTCATCTTGTATACAAAATTGGGTTCATTCCCAAGAATTTTTAGGACATCAGGATTGCCCTTAAATATTGTCCGGTTTCTAGTTATAATAGTTTGTACTTCTTTTCCCCTACACCAAATGGTACTACCATACTGTCACAATGCTGGGAATTCTTCTTGACTTTATTTAATGTATCTCCCAAGTTTCCTTCACCTAATAAGGCTCTCACAATTTACTTGAATCTATCAAAACACAAATTATAGATGGATGGAGAATCAAATTTACACCCTTATTAGGTGATATTTGTGTTATTCTTAATTAATAACTTAAGGAACTCCTTACCAGCATTATAAAAAAAAAGCTGGTGAGTTCCTTAAAATATGGAAAATGGACTGTCTCTAAAAACACCATTAGGCATTTAAAAAAAACATAAACCTTTAGGAACAACACCAACCTGAATGCAGTGTTTGAAGTATTTATTCTCAACATGAAGTGCCCGATAGCGCTTCAAACCCCTTTACAGTCTCCCCAACAGGTTACCTACATCCCTCAGGATATAGGGGTAGATTACATTAGGTGTTTTTTAGGCAAGCATACTAATGTGATTAACAATAGTATTATCACTTACATGTCTTTATTAGAATTATTGTTGGAAAACAGTTATTTTATGTTCAATAATTGTTTTTACAAACAATTAAAGGGAGTGGCAATGGGGGCCACATTTGGACCCACCTATGCAAATTTGGTTTTGGGGTGGTGTGATGTAGAAATTTTTCCCAGGACACCCCTTTATGATAATCTTGTTTTTTTACAAAAGGTTTGTAGACGACTTATTTTTATAGCAAAGGAGGAAAATTTTGACGTTTTGAAATTTGTATATTCGTTAAGTCAGAGTACTAGATTTTTAAAGTTTGTAGTGGGTGAGTCTGGTCTTAAGGTGTCTTTTTTGGATGTGGAAATCCAATGGGACACACATATTAGTACTTTTTTGAGTAATATTCATCATAAAAGTACTTCTTGTAACAGTTATGTTCATTTCAAAAGTAGTCACCCCAATTTTATGAAAAATAATATCCTCCAGGGACAGTTCATTAGAGCATCACATATGATAGTCGAGGACCAAGTTTTCTTAATGAAGTAGAATTTATTATGGGGTTATTTCTGGAAAGAGGATACCTTGGGGACTTATTAAACAATATAGCTCAGGAAATTTTCTCTAGAAGAGCTGTTTATTTCCCTGCAATTCTAACAAAGGGCTTCTCTAAGAAAGAAGTGAACTGTTTTGGTAGTATCAGGGATAAGAAGGAGGGGAAGGATGATAGACCCAGGTTTTGTTTAGATATGAGCATTGACAACAATGTCATATGTACAATTATTTGTGAAAATTGGAAGATTATTTCAGGAAATGGAGATATTGCTAAGGTTCTGAGGGACAGCCCTTCTTTTGTGTATAAGAAAAATTATAGTATCAAGCAAATGTTGGAAAGCAACAGGCGGGGGACAAAATCTTCCTTTTTGGGCAATGGGGGTATGGTGAAATGTTTAGGATGTAGAGCATGTAGATTCATTCGTGAAGGTCCTTTTGTTTTTTTGGAACATTTAGATTGCACTATTCCAGTTCCTGGTAGGTTGGATTGTGGTATGAATGGTATAGTATATGTTGCTTTATGCTTCACTTGTCCAGCTTTTTATGTCGGAATGTCTACTAGGACTTTGAAAAAGAGAATACAGGGGCATCAGTACACTATAAAAACTAAAAATTTGAACAATGCTCTGTACACTCTTTAGTTTGTGTAAATTGGAAAAAAAAATCACTTTCTCTATAGTAGAGGTTGTTAGACAGGATTTAAGGGGAGGTAATTATAGGAATTTTGTAGAACAGAGAGAAGCTGAATGGCAATTTAAACGTGCTTCTTACATTTCATCTGGTTTGAATGACACTGTTAACATTAAATGTTTTTTAAAGAACAGGAAAGTTACTATTGGTCATTTTTAAAGTTTATTTTTAATTCCCTATAAGACATTTTTAGGAAGTTAACAGTACTTTTAGAACTTAATTTGTTTGTTTAAGCTGTTTTAATTAATGCAAAGTGATGATTGGTTTGTTCATATTGATTGTATTATTTAATAATGTGTAATTTTTACTGAGAAGTTTTTTCTAAGGAAGTCTGTCTGACGAATAGCAAATATTAAAGTCTAACTATGCTAAAAAACACATTTTTGTTGTTCTCCTGGTGCTTCTTCGAAGTTTTTTGCTGTTGTTATTTAGTTTTTAATACATCATTGCCTGGCAGCTACTGTGTGTTTTTTATTATAAATAGAAATTGGACAATATTTAAGGGCAATCCTGATGTCCTAAAAATTCTTGGGAATGAACCCAATTTTGTATACAAGATGAGTAGAAATCTTAAGTCATTATTCGAGCATCCTGTTAAAATCATTTCCTTACCAGACAAAGGTACCACCAAGTGTGGGATGTGTAGGCAATGCCCTTATATATTAGAGTCCAACAATGTTATTTTGAGGGAAAATGGCTACAAAGTTAATTTAGTGAAAGGAATTGCAACACCAAGGGACTAGTCTATATTTCAATTTGTCAGACTTGCGGTTGTTATTATGTAGGGAAGACAGAAAGAAAGTTAAAAACAAGAGTCTACGAACATCTCTATGCAATATAAAGAGGTAATATTAATAACTCATTATACAAACATTCCTTACAGTGCCAGGATTTTATTAGATTTAAATTTGGCATTTTGGAACAGGTTCCAACAAATACTAGAGGTGGGTGGTGGGAACTCTGTTTAGAATTAAGGAAACTCTTTTGGATTATTAAACTATGTTCAAGTATGCCACCAAATATTAATGAATGTATTGCTTTGGCTCCTGTTTTAAAGAAGAGAGCCTTAGAATTAACATAAAACTTTTACACAAAATCTTTTTATTAATCTTTTCATATAAATGTTTTGTTACGTATAATATATTTGTTGTCTATTCAAAGGGTTATATACAACTGCGTAATGATTTAATTAATGTTCTATTAATTGATTAGTAAGCAGGTAGGTTGATTATAAAAGAGTGGTTTTGTATTTGTTAATTTAGTTCTGAAGAAGTCCCCATTTGGTAGTGAGATGAAAGCGCTTGACTTTTTAATGTATTGTTTTCTCAATAAATTGAGTGTTTATGGACTTGATTTGACTTGATTTGCCAAGGAAGGCATTGAGGTTATGGTGTGGATCCAGTGAATTGCCTTTGTGTGTTTACAAGTTTTATCTACTGGCAATTTTATCTGCATTTTTGTTGGTTTACGAGTTTAAGTAGGTATCTTTGCAACAGTGAGTAGGGATTTAGGTGTGGGTATACTTTATGTAGGTTGTGGTTAGAGTGTGGGATTAGGTAGAGGGAATTAGCCTGATGAGATAGTACGATTTGGGTATTGTGTGAGTGATGTGATGTGGGGAGAGAGTAGATGGTGATGTGGATTGAAGAGAGTGAGAAGAGGAGTGGCTATAAAAAAATAAGGTTGGTGTGAGAGAGAGGCTTAGGGGAGTGGCTAGTTAGGTATAAAGATCAGGAGCCTGGGGGTGGATGGAAATGGGGGGTAAGGTAGGGGAGTGGAATGAGCCCAAGCATAGTGAAGGGCAACGGAGCAGGAAGACCTAAATTCTTGGTATGTACAAGAAAACATTCAATTGCTCTGAACTATTTATTCCAAAGTGATGGTTGTGCCATGTATGATATATGCTTTGTACATGTTTTTATATTGGAAAAACTGAAAGGAAATTGAAGAATTGTATCCATGAGCATTTATATGAGATTACAGTACGGAAGGGCAAAAATGCCTTATATAAGCATATACGGGCCAATAGAGATAATTTTTTTCCAGTTTTTTGTTGTGGTACAAGTTTTGATTTGTGACAGGGAGGGACCCTGGTCACTATTTCTCGAAAAATGAGAATTATACTGGCAGCTTTCCACTAATTCACATAATTGGCCTGGCCTGAATGACCAAGTATGTATTTCCATCCTTCTAAAAGTAAAAGCTTTACAGCATTAACCATTTTTATATTGCATTTTATAGTTTTTTATTGATGGACTCTTGTATGTTTACACTTCAGCATTTAATAATGATGTTTCCATTATTTAAACATTTAACTGCTATATTGCTTTTAATATTTTAGGATTTATTTTGGGGGCTTATGTTGCATCGTGTAGATACATGTGTGATGCCCCACCACTGCCCCAGTAATCAAGGAGCCTGAATCCTCACCACTGCCAACAGCAGGGGATGTACACAATGGGAGGATGACAAGTACACACACAGTAAAGTGCAATTTCCCTTAAGAGCACATGGAGACCACAGTCAGTCTGAGGCTAGTTTCTTCCTCTTTCTCCAGATCTCCAGTAAGACTGCCCACTGGCACAGCTATAGAGTTGAGATCTCAGCTGAGTGGCCAAGCCAAGACCTCTAGTACCCTCTCTGTCCAACCAGTGCATTGTCTCCCTGCCCAAGTAACAAACACACACACTCTTTGAGGTTTGATTTATATACAAACACACACATACCTGTGAAAGGCTAGCACAGGTTTACTAGCTATGCCCCCTTTTGTCCAGATTATAAGGTAGTTATTACTACCACCAGTAAACTCTTTATCAGCTACTTTAAGGCCCTTAACAAAGGGTTTCCAGTCTTACTGTGTAATGTTACTATTAATCCAAATGGTAGTTTGACCAAGAGCAAGGCTACTAGGAGTGGTCCACAGTGTCACCAAATAAATATCCAAGTACTCCCAGAGCTTAACTATATCTCACAAATATCAGCCTAATGAAAGGTTTAAATATATTTAATAACCAATAATAAAAGAATAAGAAAATACTAAGTAAATAATCACAGTTACATCAGAGTTCAAAATCACAGGAGATATTTAAAACAGCATTGCAGGATGGTCTCAAATAAATAAAGAAACATCTAAGCTATATTTCACTATATTCCTAACTGCATCTAAGAGAAGTTACTGTAACCTAGTTAACTTACAGAGTACGTAAAGGCAGATGTGGTGAGTGGATTTTCCAGTTGATGCTGTCAGGTCAAAGACAAAATGCAAAATGACTTAGAAAACTCTACACAGCACAGAGGACTCTACACCAGGATAATAATTGAGTGCTTTTGTCTCATTTAAAATACATAATGCTCTGTCTCTCTCAGAGAGTTCTTAAATCAATATCTCCAATATTACTGTTGGGTTAGCTTGCAGGATGACATCATTTCTTGTCATCTGACTTTAGTTCTCAAGCCAAACTCCCATTGCTAGAAACTGCCAGCCTTTAACATCTACTTGTGAAAAATACACAGCCCTCAGATCTTTGCAGCTGCTGGAAGACATAAAACAATAAAACACTTACAAGACAATGCAGAAGGCTCTCTAGTTTTAGACATCCTGTCTCCTTGCTGAATTCAAACCATCTTTTATGGTACAGTTATAAAATAATTTCATTTCAACTATTTTTCTGAAGATTTGCAAGTTAACCTTCTATATTCCAGTTTCCACTATTAAAATATATACATTTACAGAGCTACAATAGTGTATATACATTTCTGTTCTTTTCCAGTAGGGTACACTGTGTACACATCTCTAAGATGAGTACTCTATAAAATATGAATTAAAACAAAACTCCAAAGTAACACCACACAAAAACAAAAAAAATGAGCCATGCAAACATAGAAGCTGAATTCACTTTATAAGCATCTGGTACCTTGGCATTTCGCCTTCAAGGATAAATTACAATTATATTACAGCTCCTTTTATACAGCAAGGTCCCCTACTGGTTAGTTAGACTAACATTTCAAATACAGTCTTCTTTACAAACATATAAATACTACAAAGTCAACATAAATACTTTATAACATTCACATGCTAAAACCTTATACAAAACATTTTACAAAAAATGTTTACACTTTCTTGCTGACACATTCAAATATTGCAGTTTTATCCCATTGTGTAGTTCAGACTTGCTGATTATACATTCAAACTTGTTGGTTATACATTCAAGTTAACCTCAAGGTTAAGACCCCTTAGAGAAAGTGTGCCAAAATCAATAATCATCCTGCTTTCTAACCTAAGCAACTCTGTAATAAAATCACCCCCTCTCATATTATAGGGTTGACCCAACACACAAAAGAACAAAGTTTCATCTGATCCACCGTGGACCAAGTGAAAATTCTCAGCAACAGGCTATTACTATTCCTCTTTCTAATATCACCCAAGTGTTCAAAAATTCTAACGTTAGCCATTCTTTTAGTTTGTCCCATATACCATTTAATCTTAGTACAACCACAACCCAAAATGTATACCACCCCACAAGAATTACAACAAAATTGCCCCGGAAACAAATTTCTTTCCATGAATATAATTTCCTGATAAATATTTCACCCTTTTACATACCATACAATGCTTACAAGGAAATGTGCCCACTTTATCACAACGTACGCCAACCTGTCTAGCATTCAATAACTCTTTAAGATTCAAATATCTTCCAAAGGAAAATTTAACATATTCAGGAAATAAGCCTCCATACTGTTCATTCCAATATACAAGATGCCAAAACTCCATCACCAACTTTCTCAAGATATCCAAAAATGGGGAAGATTTTGTAACAAAATACAAATCCCTCCTGTCAGCTTCATTGCCCTGATGATCACCCACTATATCATTCGTCCTCCAAAACCCAGCAATACTCATAACATTTCCATACATCACATCCCTATCCTTATTAGCAATACCACCACCACAATCCCTCTTATTATCCTCATCCAACATCTGCCTACTATACTCTCTTATCAGTAACCTTTCTACCACTTCATTGAGCTTAACTTTCGTAAGTTTATCTTCAGAAGTGTTATGTAGGGTGCGTTTAATTTCACGTTCTGGAAGAGAGCTAATAAGGTGTGGTGGATGCATGCTATTTGCATGCAAAACATTATTAACAGCAGTCGGTTTTCGGTATGGTTTGAACTGTGTTTTACCACGCTCATCTACATAAAATTCCACATCAATGAATTCTATGTCATTCTTTCGACATTCAAAAGAAAACTTTAACCCATGCAAATTTCTATTTACTTGTTCCATAAACAATGCACATTCATCTATAGGTCCTCTGCAAACAAAAAAACAAATCATCAATAAACCTTTTATATGAAATTACTTGCTTTCTAAAAAATTCAGTACTATAGATGAAAATTCTAAAAGTCTAACTACAAAGGCATTACATTGTCCTTCACCCATTATATTCCAAATAGCCTCCAAGCCCCATTTAATATCAGTGTTGGTGTATAAAGCATTTACATCCACAACAGCCCAATAGTAATCATTCTGCCATTCCACCTCAGACACCAACTGGCTTGCTTCTTGGGTATTTTTAGTATGCACAGGCACCATACATAAGTACTTTTTAAGCAAAAAGTCAAGAAAAATACCAACATTCTCCAAATATGAATTTACCCCTGATACTATGGGTCTTCCAGGTGGGTCAGATAAACTTTTATGCACCTTTGAGATGGCATACAATATTGGATCAAAAGGCTTAGCAACATATAACCTCTTGACATCAGCAGAATCCAAAAAAAACAAGTCATTCCCCCTCTCTAACAATTCCAGCAATGATGCATTAAAGTGCTTAATTGGATAATTAGACAATTTGACATAGTCTTCCTCATTCATCAATAAATTCCTAACATGATATTGTACTTGTCCCGAGGTAAAACCACCCAATTTCCTCCTTTATCAGACTGTTTAAATACATATTGTTTAGCATAACCCTTCAATTGC
The DNA here is from genome assembly GCF_019279795.1 of Protopterus annectens. NCBI lineage: Eukaryota > Metazoa > Chordata > Ceratodontiformes > Protopteridae > Protopterus > Protopterus annectens. The sequence continues at coordinate 1,529,663,138 of NC_056729.1, forward strand.
TTTAAAGCCTGCCATTCTTGTTTTATAAAATTGAAATACTTTCTAGCTTTTTGAAACTTAAAATATTCCAATTCAGCTTTTTTAAGTAACACCTGTTCAAACAGAATGACAGCAGGGGACAACTTAGAAGGACAAAAAATTGCTTACATTTGAGAATTTAGGAACAGGTAGTTTCCTATAACCTGTGCCAAACAAACTTTGATCCCCCTCATTAGCACAGTCATTTACATCAAAAAACACATTATCATACACATATAAATTCAACAATGGATCATCACAGTTAACATCTTCATTAACATTCTCCAATGTATTTAATTCCACTGGCACATTTTTTATTAGCAAAATACACCCTCAAATGCAGCTTCCTACAAAACCTTTTAATATCAAAACAGTATCAGCTAAGGCAGGAATTACAGTAGGTGCAAACTTCGTACCCCTTTTTCCAACACTTTCAAACCATTCTGACAAATGTCTAAATCAGACAGATTTATTACCTGCAAAGTTTGCACATTACTGAAAACATGACTGGAACTCCCAGAGTCATAGGAAAAAATGTTTTGTCTTACTCCAATACAGACATCAGTCCTTAAGTCTTAAGTACTCTACAAAATATCTCTTCAGCACATATGTCTGTACAAACCATCTTATATGACATACAGTTCTAATACATTTGTAACACAAGCATATGAATCCTGTTGATATTCACAAATATATGACTATTTACAAAATTCCAGCTAGCTGTGCTGGCAGTACCTCCTTTTGTCACCCCCCCCCCCCCCCCGAAGACTCAAGCTAGTTTTTTCAAGTGACCCTTGAGAAACATTGCTTGAGAGGGATGACTATCTGGGAATACATTACTCCATTCCCTGTCTTGAGAGCCCATCTCCACTGCCACTGTTAACCCCACTGTGGTGCTGCACTGTCACATCATATGCCTGCAACCCTAGGCTCCACCACAGTAATTTGGGGATTTTCCTGTCTGGCTTCTTGTACCCATAGATCCCCCTCGGACTCCTCCTGCCTCATACTGCCAATACTTAGCACAAGAGCCTCCCTGTCATGGTAAGGTTTCATCATGTTAGCATGGTACAGTGTGTGCCCCTGGCTCCTGTCTAGCAGTTCTACCATGTAGTTAACATCACTGACCTCCATTACCACTTTGAAGGGTTCCTCCCAAGTGGCCTGCAGCTTGTTGCGTCTGACAGGAATGAGAACCATAATCTGCTGCCCCACAGCATACTATCTAGCTCGAGCATTCCTGTCATACCAGACCTTTTTCTGCTGTTCAGCTTTTGCCAGGTTCTCCTGGGCCAAGCCTATGAGTTCCCTGAGCCTTGTCCTGAGGTTTAGGACATATGCCACAACAGACTCCTTATGGGATTCACATTCACCCTCCCACTCATTGCGAATCAAATCTAGAGGCCCCCTTACCCTATGCCCATACAGAAACTCGAAAGGTGAAAAACATGTGGATTCCTGGGGCACCTCATTGTAAGCAAACAATAGATGGGGCAAATATTTATCCCACTCCCTCTTAACCTGGTCTGCCAAAACCCATAGCATGGTCTTGAGTGTAGAGTTTAACCTCTCAACAAGACCATTAGTCTGGGGATGGTAGGGGGTGGTCTTTAGGTGCTTCACCCCACAGTACATCCACAGACAAGCCAGCAGGTCTGACTTGAAACTGCAACTCTGTCAGTCAGTATTTCTTTTGGGAAACCTACCCTGCTGAAAATCTAACAAAGCATTTGCCACCTTTTCTGCCTCAATGGAGGACAATGCCACTGCCTCAAGGTATCTGGTAACATAATCTACTACCACTAGGATATACGTCTTCACTGTGGAACTTGGCATACTCAGAGGCTCCACAATATCCATTGCTACCTTCTGAAATCCCTCATCAATCACAGGCAAAGGCATCAAAGGAGCTTTAACCTTGTCCCCTGCCTTGTCTACTTTTTGGCACCGTGTACAGGTCCTGCAGTACCCTGTTACATGTCTGGAAATCCCAGGCCAATAAAAGTTCTGCATAATACATCTCTTTGTACACTTTATGCCCATATGACATGCAAAGGGAATGTCATGTGCCATAGCTAGAAATGCCAGATGGTAGGCTCTGGGTACTACCAACTGCTGTATTCTCTCACCCTCTAGCCCTCCCTCAGGTGTCCACTCTCTATACAGTAACCCTTTGTCCCAGTATACAGATTCCCCTTTTCCTTGATATTCAGGTGCCTTACTGGCTACCTCCCTCAGGCCTTGTGACCTGTTAGCATGATATTCACTAAATGATGATCACTGATCATTTGTTTTAAAGAAAAATAATCTTTCTTCAGGTGAATTCTTCTGTTCCATAAAATTAGAATCACTTTATAATGAGGTTATTTTTTGCATAACCATTATAGTCTCACTGATTTCATCTACTGCAAATATTTGCTAGAAAGTCCTGATTTTGAATAAAACTCGTTTGTTATGCCATTCCCTGACTACTCGCTTTGATGATCCCAAGAAGCGACTGACTACTTGAATTTTCCATATCTGACTTCCTTTTTTACATTCTTCTGATCCATGCCAGGAAGTAATGCACAAAATGTGGTGTGTAGTTTCATTCTGAATATTCAACGAGTGTGATACAAGTGTAAAATGACCTTCAGGAGGAACCATGACTCTACTTCTTAACAATACAACCCCAACCTCTGAAACTTAAGCTGTTCTTTTGGAATAGTATGATACAAACTTTGCCTCAGCCAACATTTCAGATCTTTCTCATGAACTTACAATAAAACTACATCTTTGAAAGAGCCTAATTTATTCTCTGTGCAGTGGTCCGCTATCTGTTTTATCTAACACCATCACCTGATCAATGGTGTCGAAGGCCCTAGGCTTTTCAGTAGCAACACCCATAACAGTATTCGTGTGAACCTATTTGTGGAATATATTCACTTTCATTACATAGGCAATGGCTTGTTCTTAGTGCATAAGGTAAAATATGAGCATACAAATAGTTATGAAATATTTGGATCTCAAAACTAATGACTAACCTTTCTTTATTCACTTGTTAGTCCTTTTTGATCATATGTCAGTATAGAAAATATAAAATTAATTGTCTGTAAAATATGGGATTTAGTGAATTGTAGAATGCCCAGCTGTGCAATAATGCACAAACCAGTTGAAATCACATATTGGACACTGGACAGGAAACTCCACTTTCTCAATGTGGAGTGACCTCAGAGTTGATTATATAGGTAATGAGGGTAGAAGAAGCAATCCCCCCTCCATAAGCAGAGTATATCACTTTACATTACACAAAAATGAAAGTCTGAATTGTACATCTGATGAGCTACTTTTTAACCAAATGCATAATTTAACCAAATGATGTATTACAACTCAAGAGACAATCAGCTATTATGCAACTGAACAAGCACATCAGCAGACCGAAGCAGAATTTGCAACACTGATATGCTATTCTTATTATTTTTCCCTTTCTCAAAGTGCAGCTTTGCATAATAAATGATCTTCTAGCAGCAAAAGCAAATCTGCTACCTGTTGAATCAATGGCACTGCTGTCAATTTGAATAAGAATCAAACTTAATATTTGCACTGTCTCTCTTAGTTTTTGATTTAAATTATATTTTAATAAACCAGACAGTTTATGTACTCCCCTTATGGGTTTTCTGGGCTTGGAAATTTACTAAACAGTAGGCCTCAGCTTCATGTGCAAAGAAAATACTGTAACCTTGCCTTCATTCTCAGCCCCCTTTGGCAACAAAGAAATCAATAAATGTGCCACTATTTCACATATGTGTTTCTGTTATTTACATAAAGGGTCTGCTACTCTGCTACTCCTGTTTTTTGTTTTTTTTTCTCTGTCTCCTCATATTTCCAAGTCTTTTGTAAGTCCTCATAGTTATTTAATCCTTAAAAATTTTATTCCCGGAAAGCAGTGGGAAAGAAAGCCAGACACCTTTTATGTTTCAAATGTTTTAACATATGGTCCAAATTCCACAAACCTAGCAACACAAACAATTGAATTATGAACAGGGTATAGTTAAATTATGCAGGATTCAAAAACAAACTGTATTACAGGCAAGTCTTACTCTCTGAAATGCTTGCACCATCTAGTGGCTACTTTCTCTGTTAAGAGCAAAATAAGGTAATACATATTTATATTTACTAGATGGCTCAGAATTCTTCGCAACCTCTCCACAACTAATTCAGCTTTGAACATTTGTTTATTTACAGCACAAGTTCTGATGTCACCTACTAACATAAGAAAAGGTGTTTAAATCTTATCTGGGGAGGGTGGCCTAATGGTTAAGGTGTTTGCCTTACAAACACAAGGTGCAGGGTTTGAGTCTCAAAAGGGATAATTGGCTAAGTTTAAAATGGCTCACAGGGGCAGTTAGCTTAGTACTAATCTATGAATCTATGAATCTATACATCATTGTTCCATCTCTGCACCTTACTTCAATATGTAGAAGAAGAAACAAGCACTAAACAGTAAAAAAACTCAGGAGGAACAGCTTGGTGACAGAGACTGAGAAGATACAGGATTATCCCATTGGAAAGAAGGGGTACATTATTGAAGGTTTGAGACAATGAAGAAGGAGAGTTTAAGGAATGGTTAGAAGCAGGTAATTTGACTGCAGTATGGCTTAGATAACTGTGAGGAAGAGCAGGATTTGAAGTTTGTTTGAAGCTTTAAAAGATCAAAGTGGAAACTAGATGAGTGGGATGAACACTACACATAGGGAAGGTGCTGCACAACAGGAGAAAACTTTCCAGAGCAATGCAGAATACTAGCAAGGATGCACCAGAATATATGTAAAACAAGAGAAAGAGATAGAATAGCTCAGTGTAATACAGCAGTAGTGTGGGTTAAGAATTAAGGCACACAGACATACGATTCAGGAACAAAGATTTAAAAGAAAGAAGGAAAATGTAGGTCTGAGATAAAAGAAGATAAAATAACTTATATCAACTGGGGGGGGGGTGAGGAAGGATTTTTGAGCAGGATGACTCTTGAAGGAGGGGGTGGAAAATGTACTGACCACAGAAGCAAAGAATTAAGTAGCTGATCAGAAAAGCCATCTATGGTGGTATAGTGGTATAAAGCACTGACAATGGCCCAGGTGACCTGAGTTTTATTACTGGTTCAAGTGCTTGATGGAACTGTTAGAGAGGATAGGGATACCCATGGTGAGGTAAGTAGTTATTGTTTGCAGCAGCCTTTTGGAAGAAAAGGTCAGGCCCATGACCTGAGGGTGCCTGTGAGGTCCACCAAGCCACTGAGGGGTGGTAACCTTCATTGAGCAAGTGCATGGGAGCATGCTTTTACTAAATTTGTTAACATGTAATGGGGAAGTGGTGTGACCTCTTATTGCTGTCCGGCATCCTCCCCTCCATGTCTAGAAGAAATGTTAGATTAATAAGTAAATGTACTCATTGCCAGCATGCTGGTGAGAACAAAAGTAACCCTCATACCTGCCTAAATGACCCCATCTTAGTGGATCTGGGAGGATTCTCCCTATGTTGGCAAAATGGTTAAGGTGTTTACCTTACAAACACAAGGTGCAAGGTTTGATTCTCACCTGAGGTATTTGGCTAGGCTTAGAATGGCCAACAAAGGCAGTTAGCTTAGTACTAATCTATGACTCTATGACCCTACTAGGGAATGAATGGCCTCAAGACCAATTAGGAGAGGCTCAATAGTTGGCAGTGTGGGAGTACGAAAGCATAAAGAAAAAAACTACAGGCTCAGAAACAGGTCAAGATGGAAGAACTAAGGAGTAGCGATGAATTAGAACTTCAGAAGAGTAAAATGGAAGAAGTGAAGAACAATGCCAATGTACAACATGGGGTATCCATACTTAAAATTAGGGAGGAAAAGGAGAGGTGGAGATGAAGAGTTTGGTAGGAGAAGGACTATGGCACACCCAATACTTAACATGGCCTTGTCAAGGTGGATCAGGAATTGAAACATACACCCCATGTGAATCTGAGGATATTTAAACTAGCGGCAGCAACATCAGTCATTATTTGCTCATAGATATGTTTAATACAAAATGCTTACATCACATTCATTGTCTAACTGTCTGAGCATTTGCTACATATGGTTGTTTAGGAGGACGTAATTATTTTGTGGTACATGGAGCACCATGAATATATTCTAAAACTGGACAAAAATATTTGTTAAAGACAACCCTAGCACAAGAACAGAGTTTAACATCCCTTAAGGCTTTTTAACAAAAGTTTAAGAACACCAACGTGCTTTTAAGTGTTATACTAGGCACTAACAACTGGCAAAGAACAGGGGAAAGGCACAACAACTCAAAAAAGATGACAGATGCTTTGCAGTGCCACACTTATAAACAAAAAGTGTGGCACCAAGAAGTTATCTAACAGCTTTTAAAGCTGTTAGTTCTACAATGGACACAATTTCTGCTAGCCTCTGTGACAATGCTGTGTTTCACTCTCTTTCAAGCATTTTCAAAGTCTGTAAAATACTTTTCATTCCCAAACTTTTTTTTTCTGTAACGGGTACTTCATGGAGGAAATAAAGCTCCATATAATTATGACATACATTGTACATACATCTATAGGGCAGTACAGCCCTGCAGTAACATAGCAAAGCTCAGTGATATATACATCACATTTCTTAAATTCTTCTGTGAACATTGTTCATGTCTAAGGAACACTATATGCTGCTTTCATACTATTCACAGATAAATTGTACATACCACATCCACTGCTGGGAGTGGATGGCTTCTCGCAGTATGCACATTCTTGAGGACCATGAGCTATTTTGGTGTAAGACAGTCTTTAACTACATAGACATATCTCTTTGCATTTCTTAGACCACTATGTCTAATTCCCAAGGCAAGAGGAGATAATATTACACAGGAAAAGCATGATGTCTTCACTTAGGCCTTACTGTAGTATGGCATGTGTCTTATTGGTTGGACAGGAGGTAAGGATGTAAGAAACGGTTGTGTATTTGCCTTAGCTACTTTAATTACTCATGTCAATGCTGAGGAGGTGGCTAAACAACATTATGGAGCTCTGTAACAGTTGATGGACACATATGACCGTGCACATTATAAGGTCTGGGAGATCTACCAGCATCATGTAATTGCAGGTGATAAGGGTCATCTACCACCAGCAAGCCTCAATGAGGAGAACCAAGTTATGGCTGCTCATTGTATGAGATTGATTTGCATCTGCATCATCTCAAACTGATAATGTCTGCAGTTCCACAAGTGTGCTGTCTGTATGGGTATGCATCCATTTTGGATCACTGGGTAGCACACTCACCTTGGTGCTGGAAGGTCAGAAGTCTATTCTATTACCACACTAGCTACTTAGATTCATTTTTCAAAAAGTAAAATAATGAGAGTTCTAACCACGATGCCGTATTCCAAAAAACACTTAAGAAGCTCAAAGTCCAGAGTAAAATCCAAATACGATTTATTAAGAATAAAAAAGATGAGCGCTTTCGCGTAGTGTGACCTACGCTTCTTCAGATGACATTCAATAAACTACTATACATTTAAATACTCATATGCGCGGGAAACTTTTGCAAATTAAAACAATTAACCAATTAAAACATTATTATGCAATTTAATTTGTTGTAATACATTGTTTACTGCTTAAAGAAACACTATTCTAAATACATGAAAGCAAATGTAGGCAATGAGCAGTTGAATAAACAACAGAATAACAAACTAAATAAAATAGACAAGTGATTATATTGGTCTATTATTAATGTTATATAAACCGACTTCCTCATGAATAATTAATCACTAAAATCCAATATTAGAGTTATATAGATATACATTAAACTAAAATGTGTTTATGTAGATGTTACTGGGTGTTATTTTATATTATATATATATTTATGTAAAGTGTGTAAAGGACATATATATGTAAAACATATATATACATAAGAACACATAAAATAAAATAAATGTGTAGCTTATAAGCTATATAATACACTTGTATAAATATAGGTGTTTATTTGATTAAATTTCATAATGTCTAATGATCATACATAAGTCAGATCAGTAAGTAAATATTATTATAATAGCTATGTAAATATGAGAAATATATATATAAATATAAATAAATGTAATAAATACATATTTGATAATTATATTAGTTTAATTATGCTGTCTGTGTATATGTGATCAAATTAATCATATAGGATATGTAGTTATCTGAACGTAAATGACAAGTGACTTATTAAACAAATCAATACATAAACATATAGTAAAAGTAACATGGACATATCTATATGAGTGTATAAAAATGCTTTAAAATATTATTTTTCCCTACTAAAACAGGTTTAATAGACAAATAGTTATTAATGCCTGGAGGGAGATGTGCACCAAGTCCTAGAATCCAATTTAATTCAGCCAATGCCAAATCATTGTCTAAATCACCTCCTCTTCTATTATATTGTACAATTTGTAACACTCTAAAGCAAAAGCTATGAGTAGAATAATCTAATATGTGTTTCGCTAATGCATTTGTTTCATTGCCCTTGCAAATATCATATAAGTGATTGTAAATCCTTTCTTGTAGTCTTCTTTTTGTCAAGCCCACATAAAAGGCTTGACAGACCGTGCAAGTTGCAAGATAGACAAGATTCCGTGTGTTGCAGTTAGCATAAAATCTAGGGACAATATTGGGATGCTTACATGTCTGTGTGTTGGTAATGTAACTGCATCTATTACATTGTTGACATGCAAAAGTACCCAAAGTCAATGGTCTAGAGATATCTAAGCTATACTTGTTATTCTTATTATAATGATCATTACATAGAATTTGTTTGAGATTCTTACTATTTCTGTATAAAAATCTAGGTTTATTGCCTACAATTGTTTTAATGTGTGCATCCATAATAAGGACATTCCAATTTTTATAAATTATTTGTTGTACTTTATTAATGTCACTAGTATAATTCATAGTATAACTAATCATATTATTTACATTATTTGCTCTACTAAAAGTACTGTAGTAAATATTTTCTTTATATGGGACAACATAGTCCATATATGAGAGATCCCTGTTGCCCAAGATGTTTTGTCTTATAGTTTTCACCATATTTGGTTCATATCCTCTGCTTATAAATAGAATTTCCATCAAGTTCGCTTCCTTTAATAGATCATCAAGCTCTGTACAGAGTCTAGAGATTCTTGTAAACTGGCTTTTTACTATACCATAAAAGGTGTGTCTAGGATGCATGCTATCAAATGTTAGGATAGCATTCTTTCATACTGGTTTCCTATATAATGATGGAATAATAATACCTTTTTTCTGTTATTTTGAGAGTAACATCTTGAAAGTGTATTTCATTAGATGAACTTTCTTTTGTAAACCTAAGAAAAGTGGTAGTAGTTTCTAGGTAGTTCAAAAACAGGTCAAAAGATTGTGGCGAGCCTTCCCAAATAATAAATATATCGTCTACAAATCGTTTATAGAACTTTACTGACCTAAACTTCTCATTATTAAACAGATACATTTTCTCCCATCAAAGTACCACCAGGTTGGCGTATGTATTAGCACAGGGGGTGCCCATAGCCACCCCCCATTGTTGTAAATAGCATAAATCGCCAAACAAGAAAACATTATTAGAAAGTACCAATTCAAGTAACTGGCATACCAAAATGATTCTATCATTGGTAAAAGAGGACTCCTTAACCAATAATTCCCGAATAAATTGTATACCTATATCATTTGGTATGGATGTAAATAGACTTTTTACATCTAGTATAATAAGTATATTCTCTTGCTGTGCGTTTCCTAACTCTAGGCTACTTAGGCTTTCTAATAAGTCATAAGTGTCCCTTAAAATGGATGGAAACTGGTTCACAATCGGTCTTAAAGTACTTTCTAAAAAAATGGAGATATGGGAAGTTACCCAATTTTCTCCTGATACAATAGGTCTCATTGGAATAGGGTAAACATTTTTATGTATCTTCGGTGTTCCTTTGATTAAAGGTATACTGGGATGCTGTATCAGAAAGTACTCAAAAATTTCTAAACTAATTTGGCGGCACATCAAAAGGCCATAAAGAGTATAATTTACTGCATTTATAATTTTAGTTACATCACTTTGAGTTATACATTTGTAAGTATCCTCAGCCGATAGCATATCAAGCATGTTGATCACATAATCTGATGTATCTAATACTACTACTCCCCCCCCCCTTATCTGCTGGTTTCACAACAATGTCATGATTGTGCATAAGAGCATGTAGAGACTCAGACTCTAGATGTGTTAAATTATAGAATCTTCTTTTCTTATCAGCCTTAGAAAAGAGTTTATAATAATCACATTCACATAATTTAAGAAAGCATTCTATTTGTAAAGGCATTGCTGGTGTAAAAGTGCTCTTACATTTAAATTGCAATGATTGTGAACAAACATTGGAAACATCAGTGTTCACAGAAAAGAACAGTTTTAAACTCAATTGGCGACAGAAGAGTCTTAAGTCTATAAGGGTTTCATTTAGTGTTGCCGGTGTGGCTGGAATAAAATTAAGCCCTCGATTTAAAAGGCTAACACATGAATCATCCAGTACATGACTAGAATAGTTAAATAACAAAGAAGTCAATATCTTGTTCTCCTGTTCTGTGCAAGTTTCTCTTCTGAGTATTTTCTTTTTCGCGGGCCTCTGCTGCTGGATCGCCCTCTGGCCTGCTGTACAAATTTCTTCTGATAAGGTAAAAAAGGTAAGGAAGCTGTGTTGGTCAGTAAAGTTGTCTTAGGTATCGCTCCTGATGCACGAGCTGCCTGACTGTTGAAAAGCGCCTCCTGATTAGGAGGGGGTGTGTCAGTAGCTGAGCGATCGTTGCTATTTACTTCAATAGCTGTTTCAGATGAAGGTTCATTATCGCTTAAAGACACTGGGATGTTTGGTAATGGTGGAGCTGATAATAGAGATGTAGCCACACCTCCATGATTGCTAGATGTTGGTCGTAGCATTGATTCTTGATTAGAAGCAGGATGTTGTGAAGCTTGGGACCTGGGCCAAACAAATACTTGGCCCTTTAGAAAATCATTATGGTCCCTCATTAGTTTTCGTTGTTTGGTGAGTCTAAGTCTATCACTGAATGCATTAACTTGTGTAAAAACATTATGTATTCTGTTCAAACAATGTTCAGAAACAAAGCGTTCAGTTATTTCTTTATATATGGTGTCTATTTTACTTCGCAAATCCGTTTCTAGAGGCAGAAATTATTTCAACATTAGACGAGCATAGTTGAAACCTAATTCAATGTTTAGGTCTTGCCACTGTTTAAGCAACATGGGATGTGAGTCCCCATAGGTAGGCATGCAGAAGATCCGCATGCCTCTGGGGACTACTTTAAAATGCAGACAAGACTCTAAATGCAACCTTTGCCAAGCGTATTGTTGTAGCTGGTATAAATTATCTTCTAAAGTTTTTAACAATGTGTAAAAATCAGTTAAGTTCTCACCAGTGTCATGAGAGTGGATATGTCCAAGTTCATGGGTGAAATCCAGAGACAATAAAGGGTTTGTTTCTTGATGTATCAATCCATTCCAAAGCGTGGATGTGTCCCTCGGCTCCGGATTTAAAGTAGGCATATTGGTTGTGGATTCCATCGTGTGCAGGAGGTTGCCAACAAAAAACAAGGAATACTGTCAGGAAAAGAAAGCGACCACACTGCTAGGTAGATCTCCCATCAACAAACCAAACACAAAAAGTAAAATAATGAGAGTTCTAACCACGATGCCGTATTCCAAAAAATCACTTAAGAAGCTCAAAGTCCAGAGTAAAATCCAAATCCGATTTATTAAGAATAAAAAAGATGAGCGCTTCCGCGTAGTGTGACCTACGCTTCTTCAGATGACATTCAATAAACTACTATACATTTAAATACTCATATGCGCGGGAAACATTTGCAAATTAAAACAATTAACCAATTAAAACATTATTATGCAATTTAATTTGTTGTAATACGTTGTTTACTGCTTAAAGAAACACTATTCTAAATACATGAAAGCATATGTAGGCAATGAGCAGTTGAATAAACAACAGAATAACAAACTAAATAAAATAGACAAGTGATTATATTGGTCTATTATTAATGTTATATAAACCGACTTCCTCATGAATAATTAATCACTAAAATCCAATATTAGAGTTATATAGATATACATTAAACTAAAATGTGTTTATGTAGATGTTACTGGGTGTTATTTTATATTATATATATATATTTATGCAAAGTGTGTAAAGCACATATATATGTAAAACATATATATATATATATATATATATACATAAGAACACATAAAATAAAATAAATGTGTAGCTTATAAGCTATAGAATACACTTGTATAAATATAGGTGTTTATTTGATTAAATTTCATAATGTCTAATGATCATACATAAGTCAGATCAGTAAGTAAATATTATTATAATAGCTATGTAAATATGAGAAATATATATATAAATATAAATAAATGTAATAAATACATATTTGATAATTATATTAGTTTAATTATGCAGTCTGTGTATATGTGATCAAATTAATCATATAGGATATGTAGTTATCTGAACGTAAATGACAAGTGACTTATTAAACAAATCAATACATAAACATAGAGTAAAAGTAACATGGGCATATCTATATGAGTGTATAAAAATGCTTTAAAATATTATTTTCTCCCTACTAAAACAGGTTTAATAGACAAATAGTTATTAATGCCTGGAGGGAGATGTGCACCAAGTCTTAAAATCCAATTTAATTCAGCCAATGCCAAATCATTGTCTAAATCACCTCCTCTTCTATTATATTGTACAATTTGTAACACTCTAAAGCAAAAGCTATGAGTAGAATAATCTAATATGTGTTTCGCTAATGCATTTGTTTCATTGCCCTTGCGAATATCATATAAGTGATTGTAAATCCTTTCTTGTAGTCTTCTTTTTGTCAAGCCCACATAAAAGGCTCGACAGACTGTGCAAGTTGCAAGATAGACAAGATTTCGTGTGTTGCAGTTAGCATAAAATCTAGGGACAAAAATGAAATCAATATTGGGATTCTTATATGTCTGTGTGTTGGTAATGTAACTGCATCTATTACATTGTTGACATGCAAAAGTACCCAAAGTCAATGGTCTAGAGATATCTAAGCTATACTTGTTATTCTTATTATAATGATCATTACATAGAATTTGTTTGAGATTCTTACTATTTCTGTATAAAAATCTAGGTTTATTGCCTACAATTGTTTTAATGTGTGCATCCATAATAAGGACATTCCAATTTTTATAAATTATTTGTTGTACTTTATTAATGTCACTAGTATAATTCATAGTATAACTAATCATATTATTTACATTATTTGCTCTACTAAAAGTACTGTAGTAAATATTTTCTTTATATGGGACAACATAGTCCATATATGAGGGATCCCTGTTGCCCAAGATGTTTTGTCTTATAGTTTTCAGCATATTTGGTTCATATCCTCTGCTTATAAATAGAATTTCCATCAAGTTCACTTCCTTTAATAGATCATCAAGCTCTGTACAGAGTCTAGAGATTCTTGTAAACTGGCTTTTTACTATACCATAAAAGGTGTGTCTAGGATGCATGCTATCGAATGTTAGGATAGCATTCTTCCATACTGGTTTCCTATATAATGATGGAATAATAGTACCTTTTTCTGTTATTTTGAGAGTAACATCTAGAAAGTGTATTTCATTAGATGAACTTTCCTTTGTAAACCTAAGAAAAGTGGTAGTAGTTTTTAGGTAGTTCAAAAACAGGTCAAAAGATTGTGGAGAGCCTTCCCAAATAATAAATATATCGTCTACAAATCGTTTATAGAACTTTACTGACCTAAACTTCTCATTATTAAACAGATACATTTTCTCCCACCAAAGTACCACCAGGTTGGCATATGTATTAGCACAGGGGGTGCCCATAGCCACCCCCCATTGTTGTAAATAGCATAAATCGCCAAACAAGAAAACATTATTAGAAAGTACCAATTCAAGTAACTGGCATACCAAAATGATTCTATCATTTTCATTCCCAAACTTTTTTTTCTGTAACGGGTACTTCATGAAGGAAATAAAGCTCCATATAATTATGATCAGGTCTCCTAACATAATCAGCTTTATGCGTTACAGACATGGATGGCAAAATTCACCTCTCAAGTATCGCTCTTGAGGTGACTTTCTTGGCACCCATGCCTTGATCTCAACAATGGAGGCACAGTCATAATCCTATATATTCACTTTACTACTGAAACATAATGTACATACATTGTACATACATCTATAGGGCAGTACAGCCCTGCAGTAACATAGCAAAGCTCAGTGATATATACATCACATTTCTTAAATTCTTCTGTGAACATTGTTCATGTCTAAGGAACACTATATGCTGCTTTCATACTATTCACAGATAAATTGTAAATACCACATCCACTGCTGGGAGTGGATGGCTTCTCGCAGTATGCACATTCTTGAGGACCATGAGCTATTTTGGTGTAAGACAGTCTTTAACTACATAGACATATCTCTTTGCATTTCTTAGACCACTATGTCTAATTCCCAAGGCAAGAGGAGATAATATTACACAGGAAGAGCATGATGTCTTCACTTAGGCCTTACTGTAGTATGACATGTGTCTTATTGGTTGGACAGGAGGTAAGGATGTAAGAAACGGTTGTGCGTTTGTCTTAGCTACTTTAACTACTCATGTCAATGCTGAGGAGGTGGCAAAACAACATTATGGAGCTCTGTAACAGTTGATGGACACATATGACCGTGCACGTTATAAGGTCTGGGAGATCTACCAGCATCATGTAATTGCAGGTGATAAGGGTCATCTACCACCAGTAAGCCTCAATGAGGAGAACCAAGTTATGGCTGCTCATTGTATGAGATTGATTTGCATCTGCATCATCTCAAACTGATAATGTCAGCAGTTCCACAAGTGTGCTGTCTGTATGGGTATGCATCCATTTTGGATCACTGGGCAGCACACTCACCTTGGTGCTGGAAGGTCAGAAGTCTATTCTATTACCACACTAGCTACTTAGATTCATTTTTCAGTACTGACACTGCAGATCAGTATAATGGGGGATGCTGGGCTGCTGAGTTTAATGTCTTTTGAATGAAACTGTATCTGCCTGAGCTGGTGGTAACTCAAATGGATGCATAAAGCATCCCATGACATTTGTCAGAAAGAGTGCGGGGGGGTCTCTGATGCCCAGGTCATATTCCCCCTAATCAGTATGTATATCACCTCAAGTCTCCTCTGAAAATAGGTCACAAACCTAGTGGGACTAAGCTGGTCAACAAAAGCTAAATAAATTAAAATCACATGGACTCTCTTCTTCTGTGTTTCTCTTTACTATGCCCGATATGCTGCAGGTGGTATTGGGTGAAGGTTCATTCAGAAACTGCTTGTGATTGTTTGTTGCTTCTGTTGGATGGTGTTGTTGTTGACAGCAGATGGATGGTTCTTCCACTGATTCTTGCAAACTAGCATCCTGTGCATCAAAGTGCATATGAGTAGAAAGTTTGCCTGTGGCTGAGCTGACTGAAGATATACTACATCATGGCTCTTGTCTGGGAATGTGCCATGTTAAATCTAACCTTCCTTCTTGTTAACAGAAAGTATATTATCCTCATCAGCTATGCTTGAAAGTACAGCTAGCATCCCCTGTGTGGGGAAAGATGAACACATAACTTCTTACTGATAACCTCTGCCTGATTCATTGATATCCATGGCTCTGATGAAACATGGTGGTGAATGAGAAAATACTAAAACCTGTATTCTGTTTACAGGGGCAAAGTTCCATATCCCCCAAGTAAGAAGCTCTAGCCTCTGTGCATATGAACATATTGAGTAATTCAAAAGCTGCTGCATGTTTAAGAAAGTTCCATTTAAGTCAAAACACTATCTGTAACATGAAAAGAGCAATTTTCAGTGGTATGGTGTCTATCATTTGAATATCAGGGAATCACTCAAAGATATCTACTGAGCAGTGTGTGACATAGAGATGCACATCTGTATCGTCATGTTACAGTTACCTGCACATTGTATATTTATAAAATACCATTGTACCCAGCATTGAAGTATCCACATGTTAGCTTGCCATACATTACTGCCGAACATGACTATCTACTGGGCAATATGTCATATCACATGTATAGCCAGGGTGTCAGACATTGTCAGTGACTTTGTTGTCATCAACAGTGCAGATGAACTAGAAAGTGATGACACAGCCCCTCTTGGGATAGATGTACAGCTCAAATGCAGAGCTATCACATAAGTCGGTACAGTCTGTGGTACCCATTACAAATGGTATGCCTCATATTACATGGAATGTCTCCACAGTTTTCTGAGATTCCTGGGCCAAGTTGGGTACATGTGTTGCACAATGTGCTTGAGCTTGTTGTCCCAGGAATGTGTTAAAGATCCTCAAAAGATGCTTGGGCTGTATAGTGAGTTCACAGAGCATTTAGAAATTCATGGGGATTAGTATACACAGGGCAACGAGTAGTTTTGCCTCTAGTTGCTACAGTTATCCTCCTTTAACCCCCAAAGGAAGGTACTGTTGTCCACATTGTATGCACTATTTGGTATCATATACCCCCTGTATATGTTACATAGAGAGGCCAGAGTGTCTATATCCAGCAACTACTAACTACTAATCCATAGTTTCCTAGCTGGTCAAGATGTGAGAGGCTACTCCTGGCATAAACCTGCACTGCTACCACCAGGGCATTTGTCAGTACCGTAAAGCAGCATTACAGAGTGGGATGCTAGTTACTGCTATGGTCTGCAGTGCATGAATGCTAGCTGGCATAACAAATATCGTCATCTCTTACTCCATTATATCTTGGTATGCTTAATTTAAATGGAAGTCCCTCACGGACTGCTCTTTGTGTTTCTCATGTTACTTTATGAATCATGAGATGTGCAACAGTATGTTCAAAATCACAATACTTAACACATTTTGCATAAGCTTAGCTTTTATAGTACCTACTGAGTTTCCTTCCTTTCATGAATCAGAAACTATTTGTGCTCTTGTATCTTAAGTACAAGGGCCTCTGTATGTCATACAGGAACAAAATACTAGTTTTATGATACTCATCTTAATGAAATAGTATATGTATTCTGCTTTATATACTGGAATATGCCCTTTCAGTGATAGCTTATTTAAAGTGATTATTAGGAAGACTGGCAGGTTAAATCTGTTCAACTGCATATAAAGATATTTATAATGGTGTTTCTAAAATGTATTTATATAATGACGATTTGAAACAGGCATGTATATTTAATAATATGTGACAACCGAGGGAAGGAAGCAATAGAGGATTTCTAGGTGGGAATAGTGGGCTGAGTTAACTAATGGGAGGCAACAGATGTAAAATAGATGAGTTAGAGGTACTGGATAGGAAATAAGGAATGGGAGACAGGAGTATGGAGCTTGTATGAGTAGGAAGAATATTATGATGAAGGTAACAGGGAACAAAAGGGAGAGTAGGAGGGGGTAGTAAAGAAGAGGAAAGGAATAAGAGTTAGAATAAGTAGCTTGGGATGGGATGTGGAAATGGGATTTAGGTAGGGTAGTGTGTGGGGTCTGCAAAAAAAAAATGGGGGAGCTGAAGGATGACATAATTTGCAGTGGCCTTGTTAGTACACTACTGAGGAAGGTGGAGGTGCCCAAACTGTTGGTATCCAAAGGGCCAATGGCTTAGCTATGACGAGCTGACATTTCGACAGGAGGATAAGACAGGGAGACACAGGGCTTTTGAGGAAGGCATAGGAATGGAGGTAGGGTAATATGAAAGGTAAGGTTGTATAAATGACTTGGAATTTAGGTGAGGAGTGACCACCAGTAAAGAAGGAAAGGATTCTTCAAAGACTGAAAAGGGAAGGGTGGATGCAGTGATGTTACAAGAGAATAAAATATGAAGTAGGGAGTTGGGGGGGTTACTGAAGAGATGGTATCAGCTGGGGACAGAGTGTGTTAATGCGGAGAAAAAAATAGGTTGGGTAAGGATGAAATGTTAGGCAGGAGGGGATGAGAGATGTTTTACTTAGGGTGGCATCCTTCTTTCAGTTTAAACTGCAACAAATGGAGTGTTTTTAAGCATTTTTGTTGAGTAAAGGTCAAGATATAAAAAAGGCATTTCAATGTAGTTTTGGAGCCAGGTTTGGATACATTCTATGGTGCAATGGCGTGATATGTGGGATGTCAAAAAGAGATTTTTGGAAGAATAGATATGGAATAGCTGGTAGATATGTGGTACATGAAATAAATAAGAATGGGGTATACATTTTCAAGAGTAACACCAAGCATGTTAGATAAGTTTCTGGTAGACTGAGCAGTAAAGTGGGAGATGATAATGCTGCATGTTATAGTTAGTGGTGTAAGTGATCATGCCCCAATAAGGTTGGACTAAAAGAAGGG